>NW_010339342.1:6855-61372 GCF_000700745.2 Antrostomus carolinensis
TCAGCAGGACCTTATTTTCAGTTTTCAGTTCTATCTTACCCAAATTTCAAATAATTTGGTTGAAATGTTACATTCCCGGCATGGAAATTGGCACTTTTTTCCTCTTAAAAATTCTTTAGAGTGAAATTATCTGGGGATGTTACAGAAAAACTTGTTGTTCTGCTCATGCATTATAGACTAGTTTAATGGAAAAGATTTAGTGTTTCCATCTCTGGAGGGTGGGAATGAAATTTGGCAGGGTGGCTCTCTTTGTGCAATTTGCTGCCCTATGAAAAATTTGCCCCACTTTTCATCCAGTTTCTAAGATTCTGAGAAAAAAAAAAAGAAGCTTTTGTATGTATAACCAGATTGCATATGTACTATGACTGAGAAGAGTGTGAGCCTTTTTGTGTCTGGGGTAGGAGGGGCTGAGCTGGACTTCTGCTGAAACTTACTCTTCCTCTTGTCTGAAAGCTCTTGCAGTGCCAGAATTGAGAGCACAGATAATTTTCTTGCTGCTTAATTCTTCCCAGCTGGAGCTCATGCTGTGTGGAGGACAATGAGGAATGGACAACCGTAATTTTGACATTTCCTAAATTTTTTTGGAATCATCAGGAGTGAGCCAGGAAGGGAGCTCAGGAGATTAGTCCTTTTCTGTGTTAGGACAGGATAAGCAATGGTCTGGACAAAGCTTACCTGTGCTGCTTTTTCTTAACAACCTCTAATGCCTCAGGTCCCTAAGTGGTCTGTTCTAGCACTCAACTATATTCAGGTTCCTTAAATGTTTCTTGATATCTACCCCAAATATTGTTAGCCTGAATGGACATGTAAAACCCTTTATTCCTTTCACCTTTACTTCTAGTTTTATATTTTCGAAGGCTGGGACCATTCCTTTTCTTCTCTTATTGAGACTGAGCAAATTTAAGTCCTCAATATTTCCACACTGGTGGAAAAGGGAACCTTTCTATTTGGTGTAAACCTTTCTTAGATTACAGTACCAAAGGTAGACCTCAGTCCTCCAGATGGTACCTGATGCTGGGAAGCATCAGATGCTCCACAGATTGTACATTATTCCAGTAGGAGCTTTTCCTTTTTCTCCCCTCCAATATCCTAACATTGTTGATTGAAGCTTAATCTGTCACTAACTGTATCTCCTAGATCATCTTCCACAGAAATACTACCTCTCTTTCCTATAGGATATGGCACGTTATATTAGTCCCTCTTGAACCACATCTTGGCTTATTTAAGACCATTCTTCCAATTAACCAAGATTGTTTGGTATTTAATGTTACTCTCCAATCTGTCTGCAAATCCTACTGGTTTGAGATCCTCTACTAGTTGAATAACTGTATTATCTATACCATTAAAACATTATTTGTGAAGTTTTGGGGACTTGACTTAGCAAGACTTACGAACACAATCTAAAATTTTGAAAGATTTGTTGAGATTTGTAAACAAGCTAATAAATACCTGTCCCTGATGCTGGAAACTTATAAACACTCTCACTCATGTAGACACATCCACACAGTACTTGGCAAAAGGATGGCAAAGTGACTTTTAAACACGCAAAGAGCATGTTGGAATCAGGGCAGTGCTGCTCTCATTCAGCTTTTCTTATCTTCTGTGCTTCTCTGCAGTGGAATAATGCCAGTTAGAGAGGCTTGGGAAAACAAGAAAACTTGAATAAAATGTAGTGGGTCTGTTGGGATTTCTCGGCATGTATTGTGTTCCAGTTTCACTCCCTCTTCCTCTTCCCCTGCTTTTTCTTGCCTTGTATTACTTGGTGTCTGTGTGTATCTGTATGTGTGTGTCCATGCCAGCTAGATGCCAGCAGAAACTAAATAAGAAAAAAAATTGTCAATTTGATCATTCTTTCACTGTCTGTGTTCCTCTCTGAAGTTCCTATTGTTTCTGATAGTTCTCTTGCTGTGGGGATTGGATTTTTGCCAGCTGGGTGCCAAAAGCCATTGAAAATAAATAGATACATACTAGGGATTGTAGAGATTAAAATACCTACCATTCTGAATTACCCAGGGGTGATTTAGAAATACCATTTTGTTAAAGGTACCTGATATGCTTTTATTATACACAAGATTACTCATGAATGAAACAAAGGCGAGATAATTTTTAAAATCCTTGATTAACAGTATATGTCTATCTCTTCCACCACTTTTTTGAAAAGATGAATGTGGTGAAAAAAACAGATATTTCCTGTGATTAATCAAAGAGAGAAAAAAAAAAATCAAAGGTGGAGCAATAAATACCTCTGTTCCTGCAAACTGCGTGGTTACCTTATAAAAAAAAAAGCAAAAAACCCCAAGTACTTTTCCCTTGAATTGGGACTGTACAATCTTGCATTGTACAAACTTATTAGCAGGTTGATCACATGTCTCAATGAGACCAATCTATCCTTGTATAAGCACTTCTATCTCTTCTATATCCCTGGGCAAAACCAATGTTCTGGAGTTAAGATTTTGTACTTAACTATAAGATAGTTGAGTGGATTTTGCTTTAATAAGATTTAACAGAGCATGCATTTATCTGATCCAGGTAATGTGGGAAGTGCAGAACAAAAACAAAAACCCAAACCAAACCAAAACAGGTAGGTTCAAGTTAAGAAATTAGTAAACAGACATGGAGGTTAGCTTTTTGGTGCTGTGGCTGTATATTCATGTCCATCTCAAACATATTGATTGTTTAGAAAAAGATCAGTTTGCATATACCATCTTCCAAGGGCAATAAAATACAAAAAAGTGTCACTCAGAAGCAAAATGAGAGACTACAGTGCTGCATTTATTGCTTTATTTTAAGACAAACTTTGTTTGTCTTGACAACAATTAAACTAATTAAGTTTATGTAATTTACAAGAGTTCCTGTCTTTCAGTAAATTTTTTAAACCAGTGGATGAATGAAATCACATGGAATATTTTGCATAGGCTTTCAGTATAAACAGGTGTGTTGGACTAAAATTAAAATATGTAATGACAACAAAAAAAGGTAGACTTCTGGGAAAGAGGCTTATTCTCTGTCTATCTATGAAGGAACACTGTGGAAACCACCATTGCTGGGAATTGCCACAGCACTACAAAATGAGGCATATGGCATTGTTTTGCAATGGGAAGGAGATGGGTTTCATGACTGAGTGGATTTTTAATTTCTTAATTCTATCACTCCTTTCTCTGTCCTCGATTAGCATGGCCCTTTCAAATATATCTCCCATAGAAAACTACCTCCAAGACAAACTGGCCTTGTGAAGAGTAATGGCTAGCCTAATCAGATTCTCCTTTGTGTTTCTTATGAAGGCCACAGGTTCCCAAGGATTATATGGCAACAGCAGAATAGCAGAACAATGGGCAAGTTTGAGATCAGCTGCTTCCTCTATTGTTTCCAAAGCAAACAGTTCCAGGAAGCATGCTGTTCCCCGCATTAGAGCTCTGTGGAAAGACCTTATTACACTAAGTATACTACAGGAGATACAGAAGCAGATCAATATGTGGCTAAGTGTTTTAGTCTTACTTTTATTATGTTTGACAGCGATGACAACATCGTATGTATGTCACATATAAGATGACTAATGTGTGTACATGTGTGAACCCCTTGCACAAACAGGTTTTCCCATAAACTTTTACGGAAGAGCAAGCTCCCTGAGAGCAGATCAGAGCATGGATTGAATCTAAAAACAAAATAAAGAATCAAACAAACCCCAAACTAATTTCAGGTCTTACGAGAAACTGCAATGGCATCAATGTCTGGAAACATCTACCACAAGTGGTTTCAATCCAGAACGATTTCCAGGAAATACTTGTCTTGAGTTGTGCTACAAAATGTGTCATCAGGGTGTTTGTGTTCCTGATTCAAAGGAGGGTGAAGAACACCGCAAGGCAATGTGAGAAAGTAAGAATATGGAAAAATAAATTTTTGTGACAATTTTCTCTTAGGTGAAGATTCCCTCCGACACACCAGAAGTGAACCAACCAACATGAGCCATTTTTCTGTAGATAGCTCAGTCTCTGTAGTAGGCCAGCAGCCAGATGAGGGGTTTTAAAGAAGAGTTATGGTAGTTATAAAGAGGGAAAAAATTTGCAAACACTGATAATAATACTCCTACACAGGAAGGTTTGAGCCAGTCACACTACTCCCCGCCTTTTCCAGTGAGATTCAGAGTTACATAGGAACAGGAGACTGTTTTGGCTGGGATTAGATAGCACAGATGGTACCAAAATGTGTAACACCTACCACAAGTTCTTTAGTTTCGTATCATCTGTATAACAGTTCTTCTTGGCCTTTTAACAGTTCATTGAATAGAGGAAGAGGAGAAAAAGACATGGGACAATTGTTGGAAATGCACAGCAAATACTGTTTTATGATTTGGAGAATTCATATAGAAGCATATAGATAGTCTTATATAAATTTTTGCATATATCTTCTGTGAGATGGTGTGAAACTTCACTTGGCTCTTCTCTTTCAAGAATCTCCAAAACTTGGCAAGAAAATTTCACAACACATTTGAGAATTACATCAGTAATTATTTTGCAGATACATACAACGAGTTACAGGAATTTTAACCAGTTTTCTCAGAATCACCAAACGAGTTTGTAGCATGGGCGGCTCTTATCTCCATGGAGCTTCTCAGGAATCCCATGGACTTTGTTTTCTGTCCTGACATAAATAGCACCAGTCTTTGGTTTTCTTCTCTGACTTTGTAGGTCTTCTACATGACCTACAATAAAACTTTCTTTTCCTGTCCCAATTTTTCAAATAAATGCTATTGTAGCAATTCATCTACAGCTTGTGATCCCAGGAATATTTTACTGATGATTCTAACATCACACTTTATTCAATCCCTCTAGCTGTTATCTTCCTCTACAAAAGACACTCAATTTCTGTGCTTTTAATAGATTTTCCAAGGGTTCAGAAGACAGGGAATAGAAAATATATTTTCTTAGAGAGAAATACAAAAATTTCTAACCACAGGCACTGAGGTGCTACTGTGATGGACATCCTAGAAATGATGAGACTTCCAGGTTGAGATTTTCCAGGTTGCCTATTTGATTTGATTGCAGCAGGTACTCAGCATTCCTAGATAGCTTTGAAATATTCATTGTAATGTTATTTAACAATTAGGCTGAAAGCATGGTGTGTTCCTGAGAACTAGGAAGAGCTGATGGCCCAAATCCTGTCTTTTGAACACTAAGCCATACAATTTAAAAGCATTTCAGATTTTTTTCCCCTAACTAACGAGAGACCTTTAGCTGCACAGAGTAAAGCAAGACACTGGGTCTCCAGATTAAATGGAGAACTATCTGCTTTAGGACTTCTAAGATGGTTAATGCTCAGGGAAGGACGACTCCAACCACATTTACAGTGAGCTCCCTATTGATATATACAATGAGCAACATGGATGTCATTGCATTGACTTCAACATAACTCCACTGCAGAAGGACATGGGCTGCTGGCTCATTCTCACGCATACTTCTGAATAACTTACATTTAGGATAATGATGAAACTTTAGTCAGTGATTTATGTCTGAAAAAATGTCTGCGTAAAAGAAATATGATTTTCAGCATTAGGAATGTGAGGCAAAAGCAAGGAGTAATTCAAAGTCATTATACCACTTGTTGTAAATATTGTTTTCATAAAGCCAGCCTACTCATATACTCAGATAACCCATCCTATTATTCTGGCAGCTACAGAACTCCTGAATCACACCTACTTGAACCTGAGGGATTAGAGGTTTTGCTCTTTAAATAGCATAGGTGCTGGGCTGGCCACATTTTTCAGACCTCTTTGGAGCAGCAGAATTGATTTTTTTTTTTTTCTGTAAAACAAAAAAATCATTCAGGGCCCAAAATAGACATAAGAGAGCCTCCTCCTTTTGTAATTGTGTTTTTGAAAATCAGACACGTAAAATCTTTTGTAGCTGTGGGCTCAAAACTCTCTTTTGTGGAAACACTGGTGCACTGTAATTGGTTGAGTACTGCTATCCAGCCTGAGAGGGTGACCTTTCACACTCTGCCCTAAAAGAACACTATAGAAAGAGAGGTGGCGTAATCTGGGTTAAAGGCTTCTTACTAACATGTTGAGAGCTTGTTTCACACACACACAAACAGTTGCACGAAAGCCCCAGCCTGATGATAACTTAGCACTTTAGCATGGTGCTCTTGAGACAGCCCTCTTCTGAAAGGATAAAGAAGGGCCCCTTAGTTGAAATGCAGGACTGAAGCTCTTCATAACCACCGGGCAACTGTTATGAGGGAAAAAGAAAGTTAAAAGAGATGAGAACAAAAGGGGCTATCCTTGTTACAAGGCTCTGGTTCTAGACCTGAAAAACTCCTCTCCTAATATCTATTATTTTTCTCTATATAGCCCCAGGTTTTGACAGTGAAATCTCTTGTCTTTCTAGGCAAGAATATTCAGTGCTGTTTAAGAAATTCCCATGGAACTGACTTTTTCATGGTCTCTGTATATGGAGAAAAAGGAAGAAAGAAAGTGAACATCTTTGCTTATTTGGTTAAGAAGTGAAAAGAATAGGATATTTCTAAGGTTAGACAACTAGAACCAAGATGTAGCTTAAACAGGATAAAGACTCTAAAACCTGTACTGTTATATTTAACGCACAGGAAGATGTGCTTGTCCAGGCTGTGTGCAGCCTTGAGACTTGTATGTTTGACTTCAGGGGAAATGAAATCACAGCCAGCAATTCCAAGTCACCAGTGTGGGTGAAGCTCCTGGGTGCCACAAATGCAGTATGATCCCTTAGCTTGCAAAGCCTCCCCAGGGGAGCTTTAGCTATGTGCCCTGAGCTGGTGGGTCATGGGAATGGCTTCTGGCATATCAGTAGTCCCCTTGCCTCTCAATTTTTTAGCGCTTACTTCACCATCGATTAATACAGTACATCTGTCTCACGCAGTTTATCACTTTATACTTAATTTTTCTATCTTATTACTTTTCTAGGTTTTCTTTTCCATACATCCTAATTTTCTTTCTTAAAAATTCCTACATATTCCTACATATTCAATGGTTACTCTACTATTCCAAATTCTCCACATCTTACTATTTTATATATAGTTAACTTCGATGAAGTGTCAGTAATTCCTGTTAGAAAAAAATAAAGGATATTTCGAAATTGCTTTAGTGCAATTTCTTATCTACTTATATCCCATATGCTGGGCATGAAGTAAAATGAGATGATAAAGTTCTGTATTTATCACAATATTAGACTCTCTCATTAAAGATTTTCTTCTGGCTAACAGTTAAAAGGACCAGGGAGCTCCAAAGTCAGTGCTGAAAGTCTGGTTTGACTCTGGACCTTATGGACTGTAGCAATCCTCCTTAACTTCATGATATTGCATGTCAGGTAGTGCAAAGTGCCTGAGCTCTTACTTTCTTTAATGTTTCTATTAGCTAAATGCTCTTTGTGTCCTCTGCAGCAGAGTTAAGCTTTGTTAGCCATGTCTACGTTTCTGACAACGGTGACTCATTTCCAGTCTTCTTAATTACTGTTTTGGTAGTTTTTACTTCAAAATCTTTCAGGACTGGCAACTAAATTTACAACTCTCTCCTCCAGACAGAAGCCCCAGAGGTATGATGACAATTGCAACCACCAGATGACTTTGCTTCATCATGGAAGGCCCCAACAGTGGTCATCCAGGCTGGTGGACCAGGCCTGAAAAGGATAAACAAGACAACTAACAACCTAGTTGCAAACTCTGATTCTGAACAAAACAAATTCAATACCATTGAAGTTTAGCTTCCCATGGGTTAAAATTTGCCCTCTTAGTCTTTGGAGATTGAGGTTCAGGTTCCATTAATTTACAGGAAAGAATGCACGTGGTGAGTTCATCATACCCTATGGTGGGGGTATTTTGTCACAGCACAAAATCACTGCACAATACAGCGTGATTGGCAGCTGCTTCCTAAGAGGGGCCCATGGCTGTGGTGGGAAAGGTTGCAGCTGCTCACGATGGAGAGCCATTGGCAGTCAGTGGTGGGGACTTGCCCACAACATTGCTTTGAAAGGCATGTAGCACTGGCCAGCCTTCCAGATCCCTCACTTTGGGGTTCACCCAATTCTTTGCCTCATACCTACAATTTGGGAAATAAATTGCTTTATTCCTGACAGATAAGCTAGTTTACATATAGGAGCAATTGAGTATCCAAAATGCATTTATAGGTACATCCGAACAAAGTGATTGAAGGAGGACTGCACAGAGAAACACTGTCATTGAAAAAAAAAAAGGAAAGGGAAACTGCAAATATTATTTCTAAACCTTACCACCAGGAAAGGTTACGAAATTTAGGGAAATGAGCTGCAGCTGACATGCCTGACAAATAACTCTCATGGAATCTATAAAGCGAGTTTATTTGTGCCATCTTTTACAGGAAGGGTTGTGCGTGAGTTTTGTAGCATTGTCACTGGGGTTACTGAAACACCCGGCTGGTGATCAACATTTTGGATGCTCATGAATAACCGGAATATGAGCACCTTAAGCACAAATTCAACAAAGGTTTTTTAAGGTTCATCATCACATATGAGATTGCATCATTCATAGTGGCATTTATAGCCATCAGTACTATACAACCCATGGTAACAGATGACATTGCATGCTGAAAGAGGCCGTGAAAGGTCTTTCATACTGTTTCCTGCTCCTAATGACAGCTTTTACTGCCAGTTAGGACAGAATCCAAACACATGAAGTCATGATGGCTGTAGGTGTTGATTTGGATATGAAATGTATAACCTAGCTGATATAGTATCGATTAACAGAGACAAGTTTTTCAGTGCACGTTGTATGCACAGTACTAGAGAAAACTATAGATGAAGGGACAGAAAGAATGGAGCATGAGATGGGTTATTACCCTGTTAGCAAACAATTTGATGTACAGAAGTATTTTGTGTTACAAATGTTTTTGGACACACATAATCGTTTGGACATCATGCCCTTAGAATCTATTCACATTTACCATAAAAGAAGATACATATCTGTGGGTCCAACAAGAGGGTTTCTCAGCTGGATGTGAGTGACATTTATATCTCTTTGCATACGTGTTTTTGTTTGTGTGTGTAAATTCTGCGTGTGTATTTTCATGTTTAGACAAAACTTGCATGTCTATAGAAAGCTCATGAATATTTTATAGCTTTTGTTCATGAATTCATTAATGAGTTTTATAAATAGTGATAATTTGAAAAAATAATATGTCTGAAAGGCAATATCACTTTACCTGTGAATGACCTCATTCTCTTTCTATTTCCCTAGTTTGGATATGTTTTCCCAGTCTGCAGAAGCGTTTACTGGTATATTCACTTTTACTAAACCTGGAGCATTAACAATACAAAAGTGAATGTATACCTATACGTACTCACTATATATAATTACATCTTTTCCAGCCTGTAGCTAAGAAGAGGCCATTAACTGCGTGGAAACCAATAGATTTGCCCTGATCTCTGCAGGGCAAATCTATTGGTCAGTGCAAACTTCAGACCATGTTGTGCTGGATGGGTCCTGCATTGCCCATGGGTTTGCAGCTCCCAGGCCCAACCTGGTGTTGATATCTCGTAACTGGGCGATCTCACATTCCTTTTTGGTGTATAATATGTGTGTGTAATAAGTAATACAGGGTAATCCCCTTCCGATGACAGAAGCGTCAAGTGGTTACAAGTAGCAGACCTGTTTTCAGATACCTGAGGTAACTGTCTATAAGGCACAAGGTAAAGAAATAATTAATTACACTTACTGGTTAAAATGGGCGAAATGATATATGATAGCATGCTTTTATTGCAAGTGCTTTGATGCAACATGAGACAGGTTTTTTTGGTGAAAGAAGTGTCAAGACAGAGTATTTTTCTGCAGTCAAAGGTTGAATTTAAATAATTACCCAGTGCAATTTTATCCATATCAGATGTTCACAACTACAATGCATAAAGGGGGAGGAAAAGAAGTGAAAGATGGAAACAGAGAGAAAAAACATCCCCTAAATTCTGAGCATGCAGTCTTGCTGAGTAACCACATTCATAACTGAGTGGGAGTGATTTGTTCTGACAACACAAGACTACTAATTTTGCTGAATTAACAGCACTACTAGTAGTGGGTGGAGGGGAAGAGGAGGAGGGGGGAAAAAGCTGTGTTATGGATGTTCTCAGGATTATTAATTACCAGGTGATATAAAAGATATGTGGTCTACAGTATCACAAAAGTTTGGTTGCATCCTTCTTGTGTGTTGCTTAATCAACTAAATATCTGGAACAACACATTTAAAAGAACAGGGTGTGTATTTATATTTTAAAATTACAGCAGACTTAAACTTGCTGGTGAGATGAAAAAAGATTGACTTGGATTCCTTCTTCAATCTAAAGCAGAGGTCATTTCACTAAAACTTTTTAAATAAATGTAAACTTTTTTTATTCCTCACATTTGGAAATACATAAGTCTAAGATTATTCTCTATTGAAAAGATTAATATTTTCAGTGCAACTCTGGAATCTACTTGGACAGCCCAGAGCTTCCAGCTGTTGTTTATGCTATTAGTTAGAAAATCCCAGTGCCATTCTTTTAAAACAAAATTTATTAAAAAAAGCTCTATTGAGTTAATTTCGTGGAATTATGTTAATAAGCACAATTTACACTGTGCAGGTTTACTTTGTGGTTTGTGGTAAGTTTGTAGAGGTTTTGTGAGCAAACCCAAATGTGGTGACAGCAAAACCTTTCCAAAGCACAGGCTTTTATGTTCTAAGCACGGAATTTCCTTTTGTGGTCATGTGTGACGTGGTTTTTGGATAATAAATGTCTGTAATAAGGTTTCCTTAGGTTGGCTTTAAGGGCCTGTGCTTCTGTTTTTAATGGCTGTCTTTGGAGGAGTTTTGATTATGTGTATTTTCTTAGAATTTGAGCACTTCTTACAGACAGTGTTTAATGACTTAGAGGCTGATCCAGAGATGTAGTCCTCACTCACCACTTCAGACCACAAATGCTGAAGATATACCTCTGTATTACCTTAGATAGCCATTAGGACATGGTTTTGTCCATCAGAAGTATCCGAGAGAGGTAGCTGAAAGGGAGTTAGCTTCGGGTGGCTTAATGGCCCATTGCATGTGCAGTTAAGAGCAATTTTGAGCTTCTTTAATTTTTCCTGGTCAATATCCCTAAAATGGCTGGAAAGAGTTGGAGCCGCTCTGCTCTCCCCAGGGACAGCAGTGTGGTAGGAGTACAGCCGCTGAGGCTCAGGCATTCTGCACCAGGAGCATATGTACAGCAGAAGTTTTCCAACTTCATATTTCATAATTTCATCCACCTCAAATCTAAACTGGTGAAAGAAGAAATATCCCCTTCGTGACAGTCTGGATCATCTGAACTGATACTATTTTTGTGGTGGAAGGGAAGGCAGAGGAAGGAACCACATTTGTTACAGAAACTGGTTTCTATTCCTACATAATAAAAAAGCAGATGATTAAAAAAGAAAAAAAAGCTGAAAGAAGAACCAACATGTTGCCAAACGCAAACCTACTGAAAAAACCCAACAAAAAGCCCAACCACTGAAAAAACGTGCCTTTTGTAAGGCGCTTTTTGTTGCAATTCAGTAAAAGTTGATTCCTGTAATGAATTAAAATATTCCAAAAGCTTAAAGCTTCTATCACAGTTGACCTTTAAGGCATGTAGCAGCAAAGAAGTTAATACACTTTGCACATGTTGCAGAGCAACAGGTGGTAGAAAAACCCATGCGGGCTCCTTGCATTCCTTACTTTTCAAACTGGTGGCCCCTGGTATTCTGGGATTTACACTACCTCCCCCAGGCTCTGACTGACAAGCTAATCGGTGTGCTGGGAAGCCCTGAGCTATTGATTCCACTGTAACAGAACACCTCCCCGTCAATGAAACTGCAATGAAATGCTTCAACAACGAAGAAAGAGAGGCATTAGGCTGTTGAGCAACTGGAAGAAATTTGCTTGTAGGTAGTGCGGCAGAAATGAAAAGGCTCTCGGGGGCACAAGCTTGAAAAGCCAGGTTATTAAAAAAGCCACAAAGCTGGAGTCTGGCTGAGTGGAGAAAAATAGTTATGGCTCAGTTAGGCGTATCTAAAAGGAGAAGGGAGGGAAATGCAGCTTTCAAAATTGCATTAATCCCCCATGTACTTAATTTCTTTTCTTTTATGGCAGCTTGTAGTATAGCAACAAGTATTCAAGCAGTTAATAATTTTAAACAGTTTAGCTTTCCGTAGGCAATATATCTTTAGCCCTAATTAAAATTTTATTTTAGTAGGGGGAAAATATTAAAATGACATTCTGATCATCCTCTAAGATGAAAAATATATGATAATATGAATATTTTATTAGACAAACTATTATTAAACAGCTGCTGCAAAATCTTAGCCACTGATTAGGTAGGTTTGTTTGAAATGCAGGTCACTATTTCTTAATAATGGCCCAACAGCCTTCCGCTCATAATAACGACCATTGGCACACCTGCAAACACAAAGGTCCTAATATCTTGTACTAGAATCCTAATATTCCAAAAGCAAAATGGGATACTTGCAGTGCCAGCCCTATGGATGGTTCCCATTTTGGGGTAAAAAGCATGCCCAGCACAACACCTGCACACATCTTTCAGGTGGTGGATCTGTACGTGGATTAAGAGACGCACTTTTTGCTTCAGGAGAGCTGATGGGATGGGTATCAGAAGGTGAATCTGCTTGGCCATTTAAGTTTGGGTGGGAGTCAGAGGGGAGCTGTCAGAGCTGAGCTTTGAGGCTGGAATCTGCATCTGCCGTTAATTCAGGAGCCAGAGTTTGCTGACCTTCAGGCAGTGTGCATGTCCTCTCTATTTACTCAGTCTTTTCCGGAGTGAGCTGTCAGTTTTTCTTTTGGAAAGTCCTCTCCCCTGCTGTGTGGGTTGTTGAGTACAATAAAAAATGTGTAGGCCTTGATTGCACACAAGGCAAAATGGTGACTCTTTTAGGCGACTGGATTAATTTTTCAGTGACAACCAAATAGCTGACGTTGTACATAAAAAGAATCTGGAAAAAGTGGTCTTTTCGGAAATTTCCCATCCTGTAAACTTATCTCCTGTTGTAGGTTCAAGAATTTTGCCTTGAAGAAACAACAGAAATTATTTTTCTGCACACATTTTTGGAGATGGTGGTGCCATCTATCTGAGTCTATATATGAATATAAATATATATAGGAGCTATCTTCCTGTAACAGAGTGCTCTGTGTATAATGAGGATGAGGAAGCTGGTTGCTAAAGGTTAGGCTCAGTTTCCTTGGCATTTTAACCTGTGTTTTAAGCTTACTTGGCTCAGCTCTGTCACCTTTGCCCACAGGAGCTTTGCTCGAATGAGTACCAAGAATCTCGTGGCTGCGATGGGCAGAGCAGGGGGAGCAATGCTTGGCCAACTCCGCATCTACCGTAACACAAAGAACATCCATGAGTTAAAAAGGGAGTCAAGGAGGCAGAGAAAGTATTAAAAGAAAATAACCTTAAAAACTGAAAAATCACAGAAATCCAACTCCTACTTGTACTGAAGCCAATCAGAATATTGACTTTGATTTCAGTTTGACCAGAATGGAAAAAAAAAAAATCCTTCTTTTATGAAGTACATTCCATCTGATGAAGAGTGGCACATGCACAAATAATGGATCTTTCCTAAAGCTGACCCATATCTTTTTGTCTTAATTCTGCTCTTGTCCTTGGATGAAATTCCTCTGAGGTTGACGGACATTGACCGAAAACTTGGATTTGTGTCAGCAACATTAATTAAGCTGAATCCAGAAATATGCAGCTCAACACAGAGGAGTTCTGTTTTACATTTGTGCAGTCTGGGCCAAACTCTCATGGACTTTCCAGTCATCAAAATGAAATGCTCCTGCTGTGAAATGTATATGAGCAATGTACAGCTCAGCTGAATAGTAGGCCAACAGCTGTAGACCTAACTAATAAATTCTCTGAATACCATGTTATCAATGTTTGGGATGTTCTTCTAACCCCAGTTATTCCTACTAGTATTTTTTTTTTAATATTCATTCGTTTTGGTCTGTTGCTTAAATTTTAGAGACTTAAGTGGCTATCTGATGATAATGAAAAAAAAAAACCAAACCACTGAAGAACATAGAGTGTACCTTTTTAATGTGAGAATTTTGCAGACTTCGACAGCATTTTTATTTCATGCTGGGAATGTTACCTAATAGAAAAAGCAATTCTGAAGTCTTTTTTTTTTTTTTTTTTTCACTAATTAGACACTGATGTTTTACAAGTAATTTCCCATTTAAAAATTTTAGCATTGTTTTTCCTTTAAGGGAGTATAAATCCTGTTTTTTCCTGATGTTCAAGAAATTGAAACATTAAAACATCCCCATTAAAAGGTTTGAGTCTTTTTCCAATCTATAAATTATGTGCCTGTATAGACTCTAAAACTGGACAACACATATCTCTCAGGTTTAGCTTATACCAGTTACTGATATGGAATTTATTTTATTTCTGCCACTTTGCTTTACTATGAGCATATTTTACAGATTATTATGAACAGGAAGGGTAGAGGCTGGAAGTCTGGAGAGAGCGAGTTCTTTTCTACTATTCACATAGAGAAATAAAAATAAAATAATTTCTCAAGATTATCTAAGTCAGGAAGTTTAAAAATAACCAAAGATGGTTGGAACACCTTGGAGAAGATAATCAGATCCGTTTATTCCAGATGATTGTTAATAACCCCGTAATTATTGACTATTATTAGTGAAAATGTAAAAGCAACTAATAGTCAGTAAAAAAAAAAGAGAAGGTAAAAACCTCAGAAATTTAATGCAAATGGGGTTGATTCCTCTTCAGTCAATGGGCTTTTAAGCTTCCTCCAGGCTTTAGATTTGCAGGGAAGTCAGTACTGGCATGGCTTATAGCAGCTGTTAATGCAACACATGCCTATCATTTGCTGTTGACAGGAATTAATAAAAACCTAATCTGAGGAAATTATGAAAAACCTGCATATTATGCAATCTGGTTTATGTTTTGGCATGTGGCAAGCATTGGTCTAATACAAAGGAAACCATCACGTATAAACTTTACTACCATTGTTTCCAATGTAAAGGTAATTACTATACTTAAAATAAATATATATTTTGATGATTCAATTGCCTGAATACTCAGACAGGTTACCTTTGTGGTACCATGGGTGTTACTTTAAATCTTTCTTTTATGGAAGTAAGAATTCTAAACAGCAATAGGGAAATTCAACTCTGATACATCCCTTTTCGATCTGACTCTGCTCCTCTTTCTCTCAAATGCTGGCTTCTCTGGCATGTTTTGAATAGTCCCATTCCCTTAGACCTGAAATCTTTTAAGAAAACTCTCCTTTTATTTTTATTTTTTTTTCCAGCTATGTGACCTCCTTCTCATTAAGGAATGGAGCCTTTTCAACAACATAAGCAAGAAGAATATATCACTACCATAGATTAAACTTTGGGTCTCTCTTTTTTCTGTGAGGTGCTTCCCTCATGTTGATGATGATAATCCACACGTTTGATTGTGTGCAATTACACCTTCTCCTGAGTTTATCTGGAGCTGCTGGGAATTCACTGGATTTCCTTGCCTTCCCTCAGGCATGTTAAACCTTATTTACTAGTTTCATCCTATGCAACAGAAAACATGTTATCTCTTAAGACACCATAAAGTTCAGTTATATTTGTAATTTGAGGTGTGATAAATTCTTTCTTGCTTGCTTCTCTCTTTTCCTTTCTCTGTCTCTTTCATAGTATTTTTGTGTGTGTGTGTGTGTATTTGTAAACTACATGATAATGTCTTACAATACTGATACATTTTTGTCATTGCCTGACGTATTGTAACACTAAACTCTTTAAAATATCTAAAGTATGAATGCACAAGGGAACTTAAAGAAAAAAGACACAAAGGACAATCAATAATATGAGGGTGAGAAAAGGGGTAAAACAATTCTATAGATACTCAGGCTGGAATGTGAGTGCTAAGAAAAGTCTTTGGATAAATTCAACACAGATTTGGCCTGGAGCTCTAAGCTGGCAATTCCAGTAGAAGAACAGACCTCTACCCTGTGGTAAAGAGGTACAGAATAATGCCTCTTTGAATTAGTTTCAAAATGTTGCCGCCATGCAGATGAATTGCTCCTAGATGCCGAAGTGCAGTGCACCAACATAATAGCATATTGTTAAGTCACGCTGCCATTAAAGGATATAGTTATTAATCAAATTAAGTCAAAACACAAAGCAAGTACAAATTAGTATCAGATGACATGTCTCACTGTGAGCAGAGGAGAAGGAATGGAGGGAACCTGCCATTTTAAAAGAAAACAATCTTTCACAAAACTAAAACAGAAGGTGAGGGAATATCCTACTACACAGTAACTGGCAGCTGGTATGTGCTATCTGGACAGTATTTGTCTTTAAATTCACATGACAGTCCTAGAGTGCTGCAATGTAATTGGTGTCTTTCAGAAGCTTGAGCTAAACTCTGAGTAATGTTTGTTTTTGGAGATGTGGAAACTGTTTACCAAGAAAGACAAAAGTACTTGAAACTTAAGGGGTTCAATATTTTATTATTTTTTTTTCTTTTTACCATCTTGTTATACATCTTGTCAGTATAATTTTTTAGCTCCAGAAGAAATGTTAATTCTCATTGAAAGACGGCTTGGGGTTGGGGGGGTTTAAATTGCTATTTCAGTAAATTCTGTAGAAACATGTCATTTGTGGATTGTGAAACTGATCCAAATATTGTGATTTGTGCCTGTTTGTCTAGATAGTCTTTCACAACAAGAAACAATTCACTAGTTTTGTGCAATATTGATAACTAATCACATATGAGCACATGGATTTACCCATCGTTACATGGATATATATGTGTATGTGATCTCAAGTGCCACAATATTAGCTTCAGCTCTCCAAATTCTTTCAGTTATGGTTAAAATTGGTGAGTAATTTACTGAAAACAGTGATACTTACAGTGCTTGAAGTAATGTAAAGACACTCAGCAGTGTTGTAGGATTGGGATTCTGCATTATGATATGCACCCTTGCAGCAAATTTAGTTTCTTTATGGATCATCAGAAGCATAAAATGGAAGCACAGTGTTCTGCACAGGAGGAAAAGAGCCTTTTCCCCTCTCTGTTTTGAATTTGTTTTGTCTGCTGAGGCATTAGATACATGGCTATCACAGGATAATCTAACTTTAAAATTATTCTAAAATTTGTTTACAGATAGGTTTGCATTTTTGGTTAAGTGTTGATTTGATTTGGAACATGACTGGTAGGTGGCTTTGTGAGTTACCTGTCAACATTCAAGTGTGTTTACTTCATTAATGGTTCCTGAGTGTGAAAGTTTGTTTCCCTTCTGCTCTTGCTTCCTGAATCTACGGTTTCCTCATCATCGTGACATTGCCAAGTGTGGTGCTAACATACTACTTCTGCACAAAAGAATGTCATCACATGGGATTACAACTTAAACAAAAGTCACAATGGCAAAGCACTCAATCTCAGGTGAATTGCTTAAACAGTGCATGTTTGTATTAGCTCAAATGTTAATATAGACTGCTCTCTGCCATTATGGATTTGTTATGGGTGACAACACCTGGAGAATATATCTTTCAGAACTGGACAAAGAATAAACACAGGTTTGACTCAGTTGCTCAACAAAAAAATGCAATGAGATGCCACGCAGTGTGTTATTAGTCTTCTTACGGGTATTACCCTATTAGATAAAGGAGAGACCTCCAGGAACTGAAAATAGGGACACAGAAGAAAGTTCTACAGGAGTATTTGTAGACAATGAAAACTATTCCACAGAGTTCAGTAGTATTAGTTGAGTCATTAATGAATGGTAAATCATCTCCTCCCTTAATCATGGCTTTTTGGTGATAACAAGTTTAAAGGGTATCTCAAGGGTGTATGTATCATGATGAACAGAAACAAAGAAAGAGGATGACATTTCAGGGAGGTTCTGCTTGAAATCTTGGAAAGACACAATCCCAATAGGCTAGGCTCTAGTAATCTTTGACCACATTAGTGCTTTGTGTTCTACGAAGGTCAGGTCATCATTTGCTTATTCTATGGCTAAAATATGGTATGATGAGCAGATCTAGAAAGGTGTGACAGAAAAGATTTGGAAATCTGAAGAAACAAAGGGCGGAAGGCTCCTGCCAAATAAATGAAGGTCTCTGCATGTAGAGAGACTGCTGTGCTGGTGGCTTTACCACAGACTAAAAACCAGCATGTGTGCTTCGATCTTTGCTCAGTAGGAATGGGTTTAAAAACCACCTTAAATTATTTGCTCATTTGAGGCCTGAATGGGAGGGGAATACAGCAATCATTATAGGGTGTTAAAAACAAATCAGCCCTCATGTAATTGGGCACAGCTTCCCTGAAGCAAGTAGGGTTACACCTGTTTGAACCAGGGCTTCATCTGGTCTGCTGAAGGTGAGTATGAGGCCCACCAACACCTTTCAGATGGATCTACCATAAGTCAACAACTGATAATAACAACCTTCCACCCTAACAGCAAAAAATCCTCATTCCAGAAGAAGTGTTTGGAGCCACATGGGAATACTGGGAAATAACCTTGTTTTAAGAAAGAATGAGCTTTCTGCAAATAACTGTGATTAGTTCTGAATATTCACTCCACCAGTGAGCAAAGTAATGCAGCCGTCTTTCTCTATTGTATCTATAGAGATATAGGGGAGATACAGGAACCTTATATAAATTAAGGAGGATGCATGTATGGTCACATATTAAGGCGATAATAGATTTGAAGACCCGTTCCTGACTGTACCTAGATAAAGCAATTCAGATGATGAACCTTAGTTAAAAAGAGTTATTGAGACACAATCAGCTTTACACATTAATTATTCTAATGCCAAAAATGAAACAAAACAGAATCAAAGCTTCTAATCAGTTTATGATCCAGAGGTTTTGCCAGCCAAACTTATTGGAAGAAGTTATGTAAACAGAAAGATGCAAGCAAAGTCGGTTAAGTGGAATTTAAGCTGTCAAGATACAGTGTAGAACTCCATTACCATATCTCCTCGTGTTTTTTTTTTAATAGTATTCTCTGAAAAGCACTAGATGTAATAAAGTCAATTTAAAATTTGTTCTACCAATCTTTTGCATCTGTAATTTTCCCATTAAATGTAAATGCCCATGAGGCATGCTATTTGCATTACATTGCATTTGCAGTCTTTAAAACAAACTATAAATCCCCTCCTTGTTTCATGTGATTGATGCTGTGTGTATAAATACCACCATAAACCTCAAAGGGGGCTAACAGTGACAGTAAATTAAAGTTTTCAAGTCTGGCAGCATCTCAGCACTTCAGCCCTTGATCTTAAGCAGCGTTGTTAACCCTCGCCTCGTTGCCCTCCTGAACTCACCTTTTTTCTCCCCTTTTTTTTTTCCCCCTTTTCCCCTATGCTATCTTTACTCTGATTTCCTTGGGAAACACCTTTCCATGCATGCAAACTGAACCAAGTCAGGAATATGCTGTTAATTAAAAAGAGGTTGCAGCTGTTTGCCAGATAGGACCAGGTCTTTTCTGTCTTGGCATATTTGAGTTCAAATCTCAGACCATCCTGGCTTTGTAAACAGTAGTCAGCCACAGCTCTCTTGATTATCCAGAACCACTCCAATAATTAACTGGCTTTGAGGGTATTTATTCTTTCTCTATTTTTTTTTTTTCTCTTTTCTGATTGCCTTTCTCTGATTCACTTTCAGACCATATGCAGAAGAAAGAAATTGAGAATTGAGAGAAACATCCACCAAGGTTGAAGAATGCATCATTATATCATTATTAAATTTTCTGGTTAATAGGTAAGCCCAATCTTTATAGAGTTTTGTCATAGAATCTACCTTGATTTGATCCTATTGAATCTTGGCTTTAAGAGATACCAGCTTCTGTGATGTATGCCACTGTTTAAGTAGGAAGAGACACCATTTATACTAAAATTGCCCAAAAGATTGGTCTGTGGGCCAAACACGGTTTGGCAAATGGTAAAGTGTAAATGCAGGCAATGTGGCAAAGTTAGCTTACTACCACTAAGGGTCTAGTTCTCTATTTTTCACATCAGAACCAAGCATGAACAGCTCAACACTCCATCTTGTTGTCAGGAAAAAAAATGGTGTTTTTTTGTTTTCTTAGAAAGAAAAAAAAATATGAGAGAGAATGCTGGTGCTATACAACACATACTTAAATCTGTGGAGCAGAAGGAATTCTTTTCAGATCAAGGAAGTATTTGTTGATAAGATTTTTAAAGATTGTGGTCAAAAGTGTGAAAGGGAGGAGAAAAAAAAGGTGAAATATGAATGGAGATGAGGCTAATTAATTATTTTAGGCTACTAATATCCATCAGAGATCCTCCGAGAATCCTGGAAGAGGTAGAGTGTCCCAGGTGGACACTACTTGGGATCTGCATAGCTCTCAGGGAAGGAAGGCTGTGGCAGCTCTCCTATCACTTTTTCCTCCCACCTTTCATGCTCAAAGGGTTCTTGTCCTGCCTAGGAATGAGATTTATATCCTCCCTATGGCTTTGCTATATCCTAGGGAGGACTTATATCCTTCATACAGAAGTTGCTATCATCTTCTGGAAGTCCTCTATGCTATAATCTAAGAAGTCAGTGACGTCCAAAATCCTACCAGGCCATGGAGAGCATTACAATCAAAATGCTTTTCCTGCAGCATTTCTGAAGAGTATCAGTTTTTTGGTAAACTTTAGGAATATGCATGATTATTTGTTTCTTGAAGATGATGGGGATACACACAAATACAAAAGGAATCTAAATAAACTGGAATTTTTATTGACAGATTGGAGTCCTGAAATAAAAAAAAAGCAATGCCATTCAGACTGTATTCACTTTAAAACAAATTGAACAACTGCAGATAGCATGTCATTAGCATTTTTTTTCTGAGGACAAGTATGTTATGTGTCTTTGCGGACCTTTGATAATTGTATTCAACAATCTGCATCAAACTATGCAGAATGATGACTCCACAGGTGAATGCTGACGGCTCTTCAACTTCCCTCCCTATAAAAAGGTTCACTATGGGTTTTATCTTGGAATGCAGTTACCCATAAGTCTGAAGTAGCCAACGGAAACCACAGTATTTAACATCTTTTGACAAACAGGTTTAGAAGTGACCAGATCATGTACAGCAAAGCTCAGGTTTATTAATGATTTTGACTGATATTGAGTAATGTTTCACTGAACCTTGTCAAGTTTGGATTTTATAATAAGCCACCAAGCCAAGCCTGGCTACCACAGCTTGGTCTTGAGTGCTATATCTTCTGATTATTGTCTTAGGACTGTTGTCTTAAGGCTGATGATTAACTGTTTTGTATTATCTGTGCTCTTGCTGTGAAGGAATTCCCATTAGCAGTCCCATCAGCTACGGGTGCAAGGGACTTTGCACAAGTCTGAGTATGTGTGTGACACCCTGGCACATAGTAATGACTAATAACACATGAAGACAGAAACAGGTGTCAGTCTGTGGCGCATTGTCATGTTTTAACCTGGCTGGGAGCCAAACACCACAGAGCCGCTTGCTCACCCTTCCCTGCCCCTAGGGAGTAGGGGAGAGAATTGGAAAGGTAAAGGTAAGGAGACTAGTGGGTTGAGATTAGAAAAAAAATAAAATTGAAATAAAATAAAATATTATTATTATTACAACTATTCATTGCACATTGCACAGTGCAATGGCTCACCACCTGCTGATGGATGCCCAGCCCATTCCTGGCTAGTGAGAGGACAGAAATCCTGAAACCCAAATCCCAGAAGAGGCTGCGTTTTCCTGCCAATCCTCATCTATATACTGAGCATGACATTGCATGACATGGAATATCAACCAATTTTTAATCTGTTGCTCTGGCTATGCTCCCTCTCAGATTCTTGTGCACCTGCACAGTAGAAAAGCATGGGAAGTTGAAAAGTCCTTGATTTCTTAGCAATAATGAAAAACATTATTCTCATACCAAATCCCATACTGAGTCCAAACCAGAGCACTGTTCTAGCTACCAAGAAGAAAATTAGCTCTATACCAGCTGAAACCAGGACAGGCATTTTACATATAATCCTTAAAAAGGAAGGTGATATGGAAGGACTTTTTTGACCAAGTCTCCTTTTAGAAAGGTTAAACTGCTGCTCAGATAATAAACTGTTAAAAACCTCACTGTTTTTATTTTGAAGCATTCCCTTCTTAACCCTTTATCACCCACTTCTGTGCCCCCTCTGTCTGTTTTGCCCTTTAACATTCATTCCAGCTACTCGGACACCCTGTTCTTTCAAAGTTGTTATAGCAATTTAACTGCAGTCAGCTGTGTCACGTTTTCTGCAGTGGTCTGGGGACATGATAGCTAATATTATGAAGAAGTCGCTGAATGGCTCTTTTAAACATCCCTTGATTTCCTTATTAGATGGAGTTGACTCAAAAGCAGAAGCTCAATGTGTGTCTTGCAGGTCAGAGAAATAACTTAGGACATTCCTTCTCCCAGAAATGAATCTCTTGAGAGCTAAGTTTTCTGCAATCAGATTCAAATTTACGAAGCAAAATGAATAAAACCCAATTTTGATAGTACTAATATATATACACACACACATCTATATATTTTAAATACACTTAAATTTCATTAGCAATGATTGTTTAGAGAAACATCATTACATTCCTGGGCTTGGGAGCCTTCTCCAGGGTTGTGAACAATCAAAGATTTATTTGAGCTTTCTGCACACTGGGAAATGAAGACACAGAATCTCATTATCATGTCTATTAAAAGGCAGAATCTGGGGTACATCTAAGAAAAGATGTATTACTTTTTAAACTGCGCTGCAAACTGTGAAGTACTACAGGGACTTGAACTATTTAAAAATACTCTGGGCTTATGAGTAAGAAAAAATAGGGTCTCTTTCCCAAACAGTATAAAAATATCACACCATTAAGTTCTGCTGTTATTACAGTCTTGGAAATATGATTGCATCTACTTTTCCTTGAAGCTGGTTGATCCCTGAGTTTGATGCTGGGGTCGAGGGACCAAGGAGGGTTACCAGAGTTAGTTACTTAGGGGACAATGCAGTAGGGGGTATGAACAATGACCAGTTAAATTCTAGTTAACCCCAATTATAAACCTTCACCTTTGTTAATTAGATTAATTCATCAGCAGGCACTATGCTTACCATGTGTTGGAGGCATGCGATCCAACATTTTCACCATTTATTAAAAGGTAAAGTCTTTTATGTCATCAGTCTGTTGCACTCAAATGGCCATGCAATATATTACTGTAAAGGTAAAATCAGGTTAAGTTTACCTATAAATTAGAAGGTAATATTTATTCTAAGGATCCTTCTTAGAAGTGAAAAATTTGCCTCGTAAGCACTTTCTGTAGTTATTAAAGATCTCCAAGCTATGAATCTGAGAGTTTAATTAAAAGCAACAGAGACATGTCCAAAGAAGGAATGAAAAAAGCTGAACATCAGTATAGGCAATTTTCTTTTGACATCTTGTTCTTCCCTTGATCAGCGTCCAAAATTTTGCTTTCATTGGTGCAATGTCTTAACACGTTGACCTCTGGAGACCTGAGTCCAGTCAAGATCTGTTTAAGGCCACAAGTGGTGGTAAATCGGTTGCCTTCCAGAGCTGAAAGGTTGATTATATCTTTTGGTGCCTGGTGGTCATACTTCCATGTGCACTTCCCATCAGAGAAGCAAAGGTTATTTTACTGCAGGTGTGGACAGCAAAGGGCAACCTTGAACAGCACCTGTTGGGTCTGTGTTGGCTTGATAAATCTTTTTCACAAATGTGAGAACGACTGACCATTTTTCATGCTAGTAAAACCCATACAACTAGTTTGCATAAACAGAGATGGGTTTTGCTCTCAGTCCCACATGTGCAATAAATTTTCACTGATTCCACTAAATTCAATGGGGGTAATTCCTAATTTATATTTGTGTGAGAGCTGCATTTTGTCCATGAAATACTTTCAACAGAATGACTCAAACTCATTTGCAAGTCTTCATAAGCTCCATAACATCCCCGTGAAGTAGGTGAATGCTGTATGTATAAAATATATTTATACATCTCTAATTTACTGTTGCATAAATTGAGGCAGAAGACCTCAACTCCTGACAACGTCATAGTTTAATTTCCCATTTGAGTGAAAGATCTGTAGTGACAATATTCAAAGGGGCCTACAAGAAAAGTGTTTACCAAAATTAAAATATTTTTTAACATTTAAAAGTATTTCTTTAACAAGTGGCTACAAAATGACAGAAAAAAGCAAAATGAATCCTAAGAGTGTTTTTTCACTCTCCAGAAATGTCCAGACACTTTCCTATGCCTATAAAGCTGGAGCTTCTCTTAACCCTGGTCCTTCTTTTCTAATGCCCAGAGAGATAGTGGAGGCCCCATCCCTGGAGGTGTTCAAGGTCAGGCTTGATGGGTCCCTGAGCAACCTGCTTGCTTCAGGGGAGTTGGAATACATGACCTTTGAAGGTCCCTTCTACCCAATACATTCTATGATTCTATGATTACATATGTTGTTGTTGGACGAAAGTTTGCATTTTGGGGAAAGATCTTTTGTTGGCTATCCACTTGGGAAAAAGCATGCAGAAATCTTTTTGAGATTTGTTCAAGAAGCCACACAGACACATTTTGGCTTTGGAAGAGCATATTAGATATAAAGTGTTTTAGGATCTGTCTCTGAAAATGTGTGTTTGCTTAGAAGATTGATGCAGTAGATTTCTGGCACTTTATATATTTCAAAGTGATATTCGGTTGGGAGATCTGCTCTAAAGAGACATGAAAAAGGAGAGAATGACATCTTCATAACACTGAAGAGGCAGGTAGCAGCTGAGCTGAAATAAATGCAGGAGGAACATCTTAAAATTGTTACTCAAGGTAAGTAGGAAATGGGTTTAGTCTTAATTAAGAGCTATGCGTTTGTAGCTATTGCAATCGCACTGTATCAAATATCCAGAACACTGTCCCCTTTTTCATACACTAAGTAGTGATATTGTTATGTTAGTCTCTCCTTGAAAACCAAAAGATCTTATAAGGCAAGCAAACAAAACTTCCAGATTATGGAAATTAATTAAAGCACACAATGTTGCCTTTCTCAACATTCAGATTCAACTAATTAGGGATTGGATTATTCAAGAGCAGCAGATCAATTAGGAACGCTTTCTGTAAAAATCCAAAGTGAAATATAGTTACCTGTTGAAAAGTGAAAGAAATCATGCCCAAGTACAATGGATGGATCAAGGCACAATACCGCACGTTGACAAAATAAATAATGAAAACAATAATCATGTTTATCCAATCTCTTTGTGCAAAACTGTTATTTTGATTCCAGTGCCAGCTGTCTGAAACTTTAATTTAAGTGCTTGCTTGAGGCAAGACATTTGGGATACTAGTTTAGAATGTTTTATAGCCTAAGCAATATGTTTTACTAACCTCAAATACTATGATGATGATTTTAATGGTAACTATAATATGTTTGAAGAGGTTCCAGGGTGATCTGTGATTTTACCAGAACGTTTGCATGCCTAATGAACCCCAATATTTTTTGGCTCCATTAGCTGCCAGCTCCCCAGGAGTGGTGGGAGACTTCTCTACAAGAGGTGAGTGCTTTATATCTTAAAGGGAGACATACCAAGTGACATAATGGATTACCTTTAGGGTAGCATCAAATGTGTGTGTGTAATCTGGGGAAACAGTAAAAAACAAACAAACAAACAAACAAAACCTCTCTACATTTCAGTAAAACAAAAAGACTGATAGAAAGAAATACTTCATCATTCACTAAACTATTCATTTCAGTGGTTAATGCCTGTTTGTATGCTTAAGGAGAATACATTTCTGTTGATCTGAAATTCTTCTCCAAAAATCTGGGGTCCTTGCTACTTGCTCCAGAATGCAGCAGGATTGCATTGCAAGGGAGAATCCAGCTGAACTTGATGGAAAACCAGACTTTAGTTGTATGTGCTGGAAGTGGTGGCTGTGAGATGTGAGCTCATGGCTCTTGAAACTGTGGTTCTCTTATTGCTCCCATGTAGCCCAAGGTATCTGTGCCTCAGTTTCCAATAACACAACAGGATGAATGACACTTGCAGGGGACCAGAAAATCCCTTTACTCGCTGTGCTCATTGCTAGCACGAAGTGCAGTCCAGAAGGTTTGGTGCAAATAAACACTTAGAAAGATTCTTCTATTCAATGAATTTTCTGAACACACTGAGGTTGATGGAAATATTTTGAGGGTTTTTTTTCTGTTCTCTTCTAAAATGTAACATGTTGGATAAAAAGCACTAATCTTTTAACTAAAGGGATTCCAAAACAAGTATTATAAAGATTTGTTCAAGCTAAAGGCAGAGCTGGTTTCTTTTTTGCTAAGTTTACCTGTTTTGAATGAAATATATCATCCTTTTCAATGTACTTTTTGCCACTTTTACACAGTCTAACCCAGAAATTAATGGCTTATTGAAACAACAACTTTGAAAGGGATTTTTTCAAAGAATGAGAAGGATTTCATTTGCTACATGCTGACAAACTGATTCATTCATACTTTTTCAGGGCAAAACGATTATTTGCAGTAATGTATATACTAAGTATAACTATATTACATACTATTTGGATTTTTTCCAACAGGTCACATAATTTCACCAATTCAAAGATAAAACTATTTAATTGAAAATAATCAGTCCCATATTTTTCATTTTTTATTTTGAAATTAATATTAAGTTTGAAAAACTATACCTTTAAATCATTTTAAATACAAAACAATTCTTGGGTAAGTATTAATAAAAGGAAAATTTGGGCCTTGTTCTCTTGGGTCTAATGCATTAACTGCAGGTGTAGCTTTCATGAAGCCATTGAATCTTAAACTAATCCTGTGTTTCTCAACCTACAGCCTCTGGGCCACTTGCAATACTCTGGGATGTTTTTTTTTGGCCCATAACTTGCACTTTTCCTCTTTTTTTCCTGACAGCTCCTCACAAGTCAGCTCAGAGCTATGTGTGCTGTTCAATACAATTAGCAATCACATTTCTGCTCCTAGCTAGCAGCTTCTCTGTTAAACTTCTATTCTCAATTTTCTAAGTTTTTATTTAGCAGTTCCTCTCTATCACTGTCTACAAAGCCAATTTTGCACTCTGAAGGATATTTGTCTTCCTGGTCTTTTATGTATATAAGATTTGGTGCATTATTTACTTATTGCATATTCTTTTTACCATTGGACATCCTCCCGGAAAGAAAGTAAAACACAAAATTTACAATGCAAGTTATGTGACTGCAACAGAATAATCCTAATCCAGAGTTAGTTCATGTAACTTCTTTTTTGTTGATTTTTTTCTCCCTTTCTGAGTGTGAGCAATGAACCTGAAACATGCTTACATAGTTGGATGATTTCATTTGGAGAAAATTAGGAAACTGTTTCTGTTCTATTTTATTTACTTATATATACTGCTGGTGACAAAACCCATAGAACAGAATGAGAGGTTATTTGATTCAATCAACATGTTTTTTCTGATGCAGATTGAATGGTTCTAAGTCATTCTGGATTCCGCTGAGTTTGACATCCATCAGACAACTCGGGTCATTTTTATTCCATTAGCATAAGTTCCCATTGCAACAAATCCTTTTCCTGCTCAAATTTATGTCAGAGATAATAATCTGGATCTTGTCAGTTTTCACTGTTAATGGCTGAACCAGGTCTGATATTAGTAAACATTTTATTTACTTGTGTGTACAACGAAGAAATAGTTTATTCTCTTTCCACCTAAGGTTAGCAGATCAATGTGTTTTTAACCATTTACTTTAAATGAATTTACATGGTTTTTATAGTTGTGAGTCTCAATTCATGGTCTGTGGTGAGGCATAAGTCTATGAGGTCACCAGGAAACCACTGCACTCTGGATTTTTTCCACTTCTAGGGTAAGGATGTTAGATACCAAGCAAAGGTAACAGAGACACGTTTGCAGAAAGTTTTCAATATACAAAGTGATATGCAAGTAGAAAGTTTCAGTATCCTTTTCTGAATAGAGATTTTGATAAATTATATCAAATTCCAGTACTCAATAGATTATTCACAGACTGAGTCTCATGTGCAAACACACAGTCCTGTGTACAAACATATGACCTTCCTCTCAAATAGCTGACTACATTGAGAAAGGACAAAGGAGTTTGACATGGCATAGAAAGGCTTTGCTTGAAACAACCTGACAAATGAGACCAAAAGATGTGGCTGGACGTGACGCACAGGAGCTTAGACCCAAGTGCACTAGCTCAGATCAGAAATACCTCTAGTTCCCAGTGTACTGTCTACCAGAGAAGCCAATGAGAGAAGGTGTGTTAGAAACGTGGCCCACGCAAGGCAATCCTTGTCCTGCCGGAGGCCTTCATCAGCACCAAGGGTTTCTGAGGCTCTCTCTGGACCACCATGCAAACCAGCAGTGATATACCCGCTTCTCAGAATATAGTCCAAACCTTTTTATAAGCTCTTCTACACGCCTGGTCTCCACAACCTCTCTTGGGAATGAGTTGTACAGTTTAATTAGTCATTTGTGAGGAAAAAAACCCAAATCAACTGCAAACCAACTGCCTGGTAGAAGTTCTTTCCACTATTGTTAACCACCCCAGCCTCTCAAGCAGGATCTTGTTGCTTCTTTTTCAGATCCCATACAATTTACCATAGTGTCACTGAACCACATACATCTTGGAAATTATGATTAAAGATGGCAAACATTCTGTAAATGCAGAATTTCTAAATAGAATTAATAAATCAGTTTGATTCTAATCCCCACTGGAGACAAGGGAATTGTTTCTCTGTCTATACTCCACTTCGGACAGATTCCTTGTAATGTTTGGTTTATTTTAAGTGTATGTTATATAGAAAAAAAAGAAACAGAAAAGAGAGAAGTCCTCTTGTAGTGGAAATCAGGTAAAGTATGGAGTGAGAAGGAACTGATAAGGTCTAGACTCAATGCTGCAAGTCTATGGCATTGATTGGACAGTCATATTTGTCCTTAAACTGATGACTCCCATTGGAAGCAGCAAAGCAAGCAAAAAAAAACCTGGAACACTATTTATTCATTAGAAAAACTCCATTTGTGAACCTCTTGGTAAACACAAAATGGAGGTGTAATTTTAGAAGATACCCCTTAATGAAATTTGATTCAATATATATTAAATCCATGGGAGTCTATGATGCATCAGGAACTAATTGAGATTCTGAAATATGCAAAAAAAGAAATTCCATTGCATTCTTATCTAGTTTTCACTATGTGCTGAAGAAGACTTTGAACATTGAGTCCTAGTTGGGAAAGCCTTACCGCACAGGCATTATTAATAATGCTCAAATCCACATACAGTATTTCCTACTGCATCTCAATTACTGGATTTAATTAGCATCCAGTAGCCAGGAAAAGAACAGCAGTAACATTTGACATAAAATAAGGTGCAGATGTACTGGGAAATCCACACAGTCCGGTTGTGATATGAGATATAAGACCTACCCATGAACACTGGAGTATTACAGTTGGGCTCAATGATCTTAAAGGTCTTTTCCAACCAAAACAATTCTATGATGATTCTATACATCCACCAGTATGGTACAGGTTCCTCATTAGCCAATAAGATTCCTTCCTTTCATCCTATTCCTATAGGTTCAATAACTGCCTTTACATTTTGTGTCATTTAACAATGAAAACGGATGAGTTGAGTGCTGCAAAAACATATATCTTAATATGCATTTTATTCTTTTGCCTATGTATTTCTGCTGAAAATCCATAATAGATCATAAAGAACATTTCTTAAATAAAAACAGCACATCTTAAAGGCACCCTGCGAGTGCAATTAGAAACATTTCCCATCATACAGCAAAGATAATGTTTCCTAAATGCTCTTAATTTCATACATCTGTTATGCTCTGTCATGATTTTTTTTTCTCTTCCCAAGACAATTTTTGAAGGTTTCTGCCAATGTAATTCAATTTAAAGCTTTTAATGTCAGCTCAATGGGTCATGCCACTTTCTCCACATTTGTATTAGGCTTAGACAAGGCAGAAATATGATGAACACTTTTCATCAGTAGCCTATATTCATGACAAATAGCTATTGCATTTTTTCCCATTATTTGTTGACCACATTTTGCAATCATTGTTTATTTTTTGTCTCTTTAATGTACACACAGACTTGTACATATGAATGTGCATATATATGCAGAATCATTTTATTTGGCTTTTTTTTTTCCTTAGGCCACAAGTCATTTGTGTTGCTTTTAAGACTGCAAAGTGTTTTCCTTATTCACTTGTTTTCAAAATATGTCTGTAACTATTTTTGATTGGCTACTGTATAGTAACTATACAATAATTTTTGACATTGTCTTGAAACTATGTTCAAAGGACCTGACTTGACATTACTATTAATTTTTAAGAACTACCAGTTCTGCTTCCTGAACAATCCCCAGGTCCTAGAGCAAGTTAGATGGGGTACAGTTATATTTGTCAAAAACCCGTAATATCCTAGATACGTCTATATTTTGTTCTCTTTCTAATACAGTGTTACTGTGGAATTTGAGCTCATTCATTGGCTGCTACATCTGTGAAGTTACACTTTGACTGAATACCAAGAAAACACCCAAAATGGGATTTTTACCTTCATGTGGGAAGTCTGGAATGATATAGGGCACATGCATACATGAGGGAAAAAAATTACATTATTTGTAAATACGTGTATGTATTACTATCACTTTCTCTTTAGTTTGAGAGAAATTTTGAGAAACTTGAGTTTTTACTTGAAATGCAGTTTACCTGTCCTGTAGGGTGACATATTTAAAGAGACACTGCACTCTGATAGACTAGCTTCTGACCGTAAACAAACCTGAAAAGTCGTAAGATATTCTATGCTTGGGGAGAAAAAGTTTGATATGAAGAGTGGGGGTTCAGGATTCCCTGTTGCTGAGAAGCCAAGCTTCCTCAAAGTGATCACTGGTGGCTACTGAGACAAGGGAATTACAGGACTACTCCACTGGAAGCTCTTTGCAGCCTTTGCCCATTGAAATTGCACAGACACGAGGAGTTTTCCTTTCCTAAACCTCTGGTTGAGGATGGCCATCTAACTATAGCAAAACTTCACCATTTTCCTCACTCATACCATCAGAGGCAATCATAACAACATGTTCTCCTGTATCATATTGCTCTTTTGACCATGGTGATAAATGTTCAGTGACTAGATTCACTGTTAGCAATTCCTGTGGCCTTTTTTCAGTCATACTGTAAGACACTGCCTCAGCTTAGCTTGGGTGTTGTATTTAAAAGACCTTCCCCAAATAGATGTGGGACGTTCCCCCAAAGACCAAGACTACCTACATCTTCCATTAGACTAGCTTTGCTAGAGATAGGAACATCATAGCCTCATGAACATAAGCTCATCTTCAAGAGCAGGTTCACAGGTCTGTGAGCAACTGCCTATCAATCTCTCAGTTGGGTTTTATTTTCACTGATACTCAAAATGATTTTGCAGTTGTCATAGTTCTGCAGTGACCAGGTACTGCATCAATGGAGGACCGAGTTAACAGAAGAACTGATTTATGGAGCCACAGTCTGCCTTTCAACACTCACTTTTATCCTCAGTTGGGTTGGGGAGTCCTTGTTTCCTCAATGGCAGTTTGAAAAGTTGTGGAAATATTTTCTTTACACATTTTCAATTGAAACAAAATATTTTGACATAGCTGAAACAGAATTGCCTAGTTTGGCTTCACTGAAATGACCACGACTGTTCCATTTTGTGACCATAAAAGCCTGCACTGCAGTTTTCCTTGTCAGTAAATTACCTCCTAGGATTTGTAAGCGGAAAGCTTGAGGCTCCATTTGTCCCAAAGAACTAAGCAAAATGGCAAAAGTACATATCCTGCAGTGTCCCTGAGTTGTGTGATGCCCATAATGGGCTGTGACATGGCTTGGTGAGAAGTCTGTATTACATTAGTGCTTTAGGTTAATTCAAATAGCTAAATATTCTGAGTGGGCCAAGCCAGCTTGCAGTGAGTTACACAGAGGTTTATGCTCAGAAATTCTCTTTGCTCCCCCCTTGATCAGTATATCCTCCTGCCCACACATGCTTTGATTTTATCAAGATAAGAAAGTGATTTTCCAAGAGGGAATTCCAACACAGGTTTTGCTATAAATTGCTTCACCATCACCCTTCCTGGTATGAGGAGGCTGAAACACATCAGGATCTGTTAGCAAAATAAAGAGTGACTCTGTTTTCCCAAGGGAATTAGTGGCCAGGGAAATAAAACCAAGGGGAGGTATTACACTGTCAGACACTGGGAAAAAAAAGTCTTGGAAACAGTTAATACCATTACCAGAGCCCGGCCTTACAGCCCAGGAGACGGTTCTTTGCCTCATGACTGCACACCAGCTCTAAGACTGCTACAATTGATCAGGAAAGCAGATTTAAAATATCAGTCTAAGGCTTTTCTAATTAACTTAAAATAATCATTTAACTGCTTGAAATGAATACAGCCACAAAGCAAAACCTTCCAGACTGTTCACTGCACGCTAACAGACACAGACTAATGACCCTAGAGAGCAAGCCAGCTCTTCTGATGCAGCATCATCTGCTCTCAAAGACTAAAGTGACGTGTCCTCTGCTCTCCACGTGCTCCGTGGACCGGGAATGAAGCCACATCACTTCTAACACAATCCCGAAAATGACACCTGTTCAACACAGACACCACAGAGGGACTTTCAGAGTCAGCCTCTCGCAGCTATGCAATCAAAGATCAGTTTTCAATGAAATATTACTTACTTGAATCAATGTTGTCTTGATTCTTCGTGAAGGGTGCAGCAGGCATAAAATGTGATATTGATTTCTGAGATGTAGCCTGGTCCTTTCTTCATGGCCATTTCAAAAAATGCAAAGTATTTCTTTTCTTTCACACCACAGATCAAGCCACCTTTACAAACTGGAGGTCAAGGCCCTTTTATGTTGCCTCATATTTATCTCCTGTCCCTTTTTTCTCGTCCTCCTCTCTTCATCTTGCAGTTTTTCTTTCTCCTCCTTGAGTTTTTATTGCCTCTTCAGCTCTCCTCTTAGCTCCTGTTCTAATTTCTGCCTTTTCCCCTGCTCTCCTGAGTGCTTTTAGATTCTGATCTAATTTCTCATGTCTTCTCCCAGTGCTGCTCTCTCTCCTTTCTATCTTTCTGACCCTCACCTGTTCTCCTTTCTGCATCTCTGACTCCAAGTCCGCTGTTCCCCTTATGAGGCACCGGCTCTGGATTTTCCTCCTTGTTGTTCCCCACATTGCTTTTGGGCTGTTTTTAGCAGTCATTGCAATAAAGTTTTCCCTGCTGTATGCACAAATACAATGCCCCAGCCTCTCATAATAACACATCTTTTTTCTAGGTTGCCTCCCATTTCCATGATTAGTGTGCATATCTTTTTAATGAAACTGTAGAAAAGACCAAGAACAAGGCTTCCTAAATCTGTAATCTGTTGCTGCCAGCCTCCCATGACAGACAAGGGTTATTTTTTTTTCCTGAAGCCAATGTGAATTTAAGTCTATCCCACTGGTTTGTTTTAATTAATTTAGGAGCTAGAGAGAGGTCCAGATCAGAAATCATAAAGCTGAAACTGTCTCTCAGTAGTCTATGGCATGTAATAGGGAAGAATTAATATATTTTCCAGTTATATTTTGAAGCAGCAATTTTATATAGGAAAACTACAACTTCCTGAATACGCCACTGGCTCAGTCACCAAAATGAATATTTTAACTGTAGATAGTGCCATGGAGGCTTAAGCAACAGTTAAGATGGGCTGTGTCTGGAACAGCCTCTAACGCCAGCAGTTCCCTGATGCTCTGCATGCTCTCAGAGGAAGGCGTGTTATATCCTGAATAGCCAAACGATGTTACTAAGCAGCTCGTCTGTTTTACCAAGATTTGTAAACAATTCTTGCAAGTTTGTGGGAGTTGAAAAGATTACAATGCATAGTGACATGCCTACAAATATTTTGGCTGATGTGTTGACTGTCATCCCACACCCTTTGAGCTGATTATATATATGGTAATAATTTGACACCATAATTGGATGAACCCAAAACTTAGACTTTGGTCTACCCTACAAATACTTGTGGTTGCAAGCTTGAAATTATCTTTCAATTATTTTGTGCTTTATTTACTTAAAACATACTCTGAAAATACTTACCAGTAAACTTGTTCATTAAGGTCAACATAAAAAAAGATTTATATAGTCTGTTAACATGATTTTTTTTCAGATTAAAAAATAAGCAAACAAAAAAAAGCAACAGCTGATAAAGTATTTGAAATATATTTATATATATTTATTTACATGCAGGTCCCCTAAATATAATATTAATTAATTTTCATGGCATCTATATTTAAGTTCAATTATCCAATATATTTCCCTTTGCGTGACACCAGTTCGAGAAGGGTGCAAAGAGGTCTGACATCTCCATTTTATATTCTGACTCTCTTGGTTATGATAGCAGAAAGCATTATTGTCCGACATCTTACAGAAGAAAACACAGTTACCTTTGTGTTACTCAGACATGGCTAAGACTGTGGACATGAGTCTTCTCTGCTGAGGAGAAGTCCTCAGGGAGGCAGCAATCCAGAGTACCCCAGTTGGAGAGTCTGATCCAAAGCCAATTAAAAGTGCCATCTAGGGCCCGTTTACTTACAGCTTGGCTTTGACCCAGGAGCATGCCCTTCTACTGAGCAGGAAATCAAATTTTGGAAACAAATAAGACAAGGATGACAAATGACTATAGCCTGTGCTAATTTCCATTTCATGGAAGTTCCATGGAAATCAATAGAGTGGCTCCTAATCTAAGGAGCAAAACTTCAAATCTCACATAGCTCTGAAGTTATCTGGGTTTAGAGTAATGTTGCCTGATGATTTGGTTTATTTTTTTTTTTGTTTTACTAAGTCATAGCAGTATTTAGCCCGAATTAGTATATCCTGCAAGATGAAACTTAAAACCACAGCAGAACACAGACACATTTCTCTTTCAAAGCTGTGTTTGGAATAACTTAAGAACTTTGAACACTTTAAAGCTATTAAGTGGTCAGCTTTTGAGTTAAATATGCCTCAGTACTGACACTGATCTCACAGGAATGCAACAGTCTTTACCACAAATCCTGTGCTAAGGCTTTTTCTCTGTTCTGTGATGTGCATGTCCAGTACACGATTTCTTGTGATAGGCGAGGTAACAATTCACCCAGCCCTATGTCACTAAACTGAAAGTTGTCTTCAGGAAGGTTTTGCTGAAAGCAATGTCACTTTTCAGAGAGTTTTCATTGGAAAATATTTTATTTCACTATAAATGCCTCGAAGGAAGAATTTAAATTCAGTAGAATCTAATATAACATATCATTTTATATTCCAGTATTCCACCAGGCAGAAGTAACACAGTTCAGCGAAAGCACACGTTCCTTCCAACATGCCACTTAGCTGAAATGGTGTGTACATTTTATGTATTTTCTCTTTGGTTTTGTCTTTAAAAGATTTTTTCAATTTACAAGCTTTAATTTTTCATAAATGTAACCACTTTTGCTTGGCAAATAGAAGGCTGAATGAAATTTTCTGCGAGTGTAATCCTAACTGAGTCAGAATCAATTGAACGGCTCAGGAAAAGAGTTTTTGAAGCTTTTGATGTTTGGGTTAATTGGTGGGATTAGTCATTAATATCAGCTTGATAATAATATGTATCTTACACACCTGGAATTATTTCTACACCTTGGTAGGTTACCTGAGATATTTGAACCTAATACGTACCTGTAGACACCTTGAATTTAAGATAACATTGAAAATTAGTCCGGGTCTCAGATACAAGTATACCTGAATAAAAAATTTCCTATGCATTTAGTCAAAATAAATCCCTGTATCTGTACAAACTCAGACTAAGAGAAGTCTAGAGACATAAATACTTTATAGAGTGTTGTGTACACTAATTAATAAATACAATTTTCTAAGAGCTTTCTGAATCTTGAATAAACATTGCTTAAACAAACGTATGCATATTATTAATAGAAACTGTAATCTCCTTCTCTATCTATTATTCTTATTTGGCCCTAACTACTTTGATAGCAGAAGATTAGAAGAACAAAACAGTTTAGCTTTGCCAAATAGAAAAATAAAATGTTCCAAAGCATGAAAGAAGTAATTTTAAGGCCAAAGCCCAATACAAATCGAAGAATAACAAATCTCATATTGCCCAAACCTTGTTGTTTAACTTATAACAGCAAAATCTGTGTCTCCCACTAACTGTTAGATATTCTTGCATGACTGCAGTGTTGTTTTATGTATGTGAACCAACCCTGCAATATAAGGTGACAAACAAAAAAGATGGAAAAATATATAAACTGGGAGGGAAAAAAAAAAAGAAAAAGGGTCTACTTGCCACCTCAGGCTTTAAAACTCTTCTTACACACTTCAGCATGAAGTCTATTAAAGCGGAATATAGTGGAAATACAATATACAGCAATGAATGTCTCCAAACCAGCAATTTAGCGCTAAAGCTGAGGGCAGTTCTTATGCACCGACTTTTAATACCGAGACGATTTGTGGTCTCACAAAGTTCCTGCCTTGGGCAAGAATTGTGCTGTGCTCTAATAGGTCTAGTTTGTTGACTGTCAGAATAATGGAGAAATTGGTAGCAGAGGGCCCGAGCGCTGTAAACAGCTGAGATAATTAGAAGGTCTGTCAGGAGGAGAATAAGGCTAAAGTAGTTTACGTCCTGTCACAGGGTGGAAAGTGTTCATTCAGAAGGCTGCTGGATAATGTGGGATGTGTTGCCTTATGTCCTAGTAAGCTTGTTTGGAGGTGGGGAAAGCGTGCTTCTCGTCAACTTAGTTGGCTTCCTCTACTGTCTTTCCCACTGCAGGCTTGCAAGAGTTTATATTTCTTATTAATAAAATAATACATCTTGCAAGTAAAATGCTGACTTACTTTTTTTTTAAAGCTGAGCTCCTGGGTTAATAGGAAGCTCAGAGTCAAGCAGGGTAGCACAGCGGGGCTGGGGAAGCTACCAGGGCTGGAGGAAGTCATTTGTGCAGAGCAGGCACTTAAAAGCCCTCTCCTTCCCCCCAAAAAAGCAGCTGAGTGTATGGTTATGTCACCACCTTAACAGAGGATGCTCCCATATCAATGAAGCTGTGCTCCAGAAGCTGTTAACATGAGAAGTCTGGTGCCTTAGCCAAGAATCTAGTCAGTAGGAAGTCTAACAATCTAGAAATTGCTGTGACTGAGTAATTTCTAGGCAACGACATGCGTAGGGATGAAACAAGCCAAAGTTTTCAAGGATGGTTTGTGTTTTTGGTTCTTAATTTAGAGTCTGACTTTTGGAAAAATGAAGGCTAGCTGTCTTCTGCATAGGAAGTCTTCTCCAAGTTCAGAAAATGGGTAGCCAAAAAGGCAATTGCTTCAAATCACTGGCCTTTCAACAAATATAGAATTAGTGTGAGTGTTCAGGAATCAGTAGGGTATGAAGTTATGCTAAGGTTAAGATATGTTAAGGCTTAATAACAAGCAAATATTAAAAAGTTTTGAGTTATAGAGAAACAAGGTGGGAGAGGTGGAACAGGCACATGGCCAAGAGACCTTTGTCCTTCTCTTTGCTCTGCTGTTAACAAGAGTCACACATTAACTTTGCTCCCACGTGAGGCTTCCTAACCTGCCAGAGTGGCTTGGGGATCTCTAGGCGTCAGATGATTTTCCTGTTATTGTTTATGGATGTTGTCATTGCTTACATCTCACAGGGTCAGACTGCTGAAGACAGATTCTTGTGTGCTGTTTTTATTTAATGTGGATCTCTCTGAGGATTATCCACATTTTCCTGGATCTGTGGAAAAGAGAGAGGCTAGATATTCAGGCTAGGACTGGATATTTTTAAAACTTGGATAATCCAAAACCACCTCAGCAAGAAATATAGAGAATCTAATTCCACTCAAATATTTTAGTGACACCATTCAGACAACAATATTTGGCTGTTTTTCTTCTGCAACATCCACTTCCCTCCTACCCCACTGCATTTTAACATAAGTGGCAGATCAGTCCTTGACATCCATTTCTGCCTCTGCTTTCCTCAGTCCTTCTGGACACCTGAATAGCTGTTGCTTTAATAATTCGGTTGTCTTTTTGACAGGACTGGAGGAGTCTTTTTTTAAGCTCCTGCAGCACGGTGCAACAGCAGGCAGCAGACAGTGCATGATTGCACTGGGACTTAAGAGCGAACTCCAGCCCACTGTCAATGGCTGTGTGCCAGATAGCTCAGCCTGCGGAGAGCAAAACCTTTCCAAAGGCTGAGCATTTAGAAGGGAGACTGTCAATATCCCTCTGAACAGTTTGTGGTGGGATCATCACAGAAAAAAGCAGCATGGCTGAAAATTGAGGCGTATGGGGACAAGCGGCGTAAAAGGGATAATTATCTTCCTATTCCCCTCGCGTGCCTATTAAAGACCACCAAAAATAGAATCTACTTAAGGATGGGGATTTTTTTTTCTTTTTTTTTTTTTTTTTTTTTTTGTGCCTGATAAGTTAAATGGACATCCCACCTGTCAATTGGTGAAGTGGAATCACTCGTCACCAAAAGCCACCTCCTAACAGCGAGAGGCAGGTCTGAACAACAAGGTTTGGATCAAGATCTGAACTTCTCTCACATCCAGAGATGCTTGGATCCAGGATGCTGGCTGACACCCATCTCTGTTACATCTATTCTGTGATTATGTGTGAATGGCCCTATTACTTCCCGCTACACTTGATGTAATGATTTCCATTTGGGCATCATTCTGCAAGAAAATCTGCTGTCACGATGGCCAACGTGTGACGCTTTGCTGGATGAAACTTCCTTCCTACCCTTACAAGACATCAGTTTTCACCTGGAAACATATTAGTTGAGCTTTACTGATGACAACTTCCATATTTACAGTTCTCATTATTAAGTCAGCTTTAACTCCAGGTTTAAACGGGGGATCCTTTCCCAAACTGGTATCAAAATACTATGTGCCGGTCAGCCCATGTGCATGTGGGCCTGATTCTGACTCTTCCTTCCTTCACATCTGTTTTACGCCTGCGCAATCCCATTGACTTCAGGGGAATTGTTTCTGATCAGAATTTGATGAATACCATATTTTCCTATGTATCACCCACGGATTCTCTATAAAAACTGTGATTCGTCAGCAGTGTGGTTTATACACATATGTCAGTAATGCGAGGGGAAGTTTATCCTGGGGCCCCCTCTTTCCCAGTAGCCCCATTGCCTCTCATTCCTCTCCCCTTTGCTTCCTTTACCCCCAGATTGCCTTACTTCAGATTCCTCCTTACTTTGGATTCTGCTCTATCATCCTCACCTCTGCTTCTAGGTGGTTTGTGAGGGGATGTATTTTCAAGTACCAGTGTTTTTTAAGGAATACCACTTCTCAGAGATACTCAGTATATGAAAAAACCCAAACTTTTTTTTTTCTTTTTCTTTTTTTTTTCCTGTCTGCTTTTTGAAAAGTAGAATGAAAAGAAATTGGTTGGGTCAGCCTAAAGGGAAATTTCGGTTTTCTAACTGAAATTAAATCTGAAAAAAAAAAGACAAAAAAAAAAAAAGAAGGAAAAGACTTGCATTACATGAAATGTTTCATTCAGTTGACAGCTATTATGTACTCTTTTTTTAAACTTTTAAAAAGTAATTAAGTTTGGCTAAATTTGTTCTAAAAATATCTGTCTGAAATAAAAAATGAAATTACTTTTTTCAAGAACATTAAACTGAAACATTCTGACTTTTTCTTTCCATGCCTCCCAATAAGTTATTCACATAGTTTAACACATATTCTGTGAATGCACTTCTAAGAAAAAAAATGCCTTTAAAATCTACTCTTGATTAACATGAGGAAAGAGGTGAATCAGAGCCTGTGTATTTGAGGAATCATCTAATCACCCTTAAGGTGGGAAAAATGAGCAGAGGTGAAGTCCAATAGTATCCGTAATAATTTTTGTCACTTAAGCTCTTTTTTGGAAGTCACGTACACAGCTGTGATGAACTACAGATAATGTCGTGTATCTAACCCAAAGCCATACAGCAAATCACTGGCAGAACCAGGAATACAAGCGGAATACAAGGAATAGGAATGCTTGGTTCCTTGCAACATGTAGTAATTGCTTGAAAATAGTTGTTTTATATAAGTATGTGCATACAGTCTATAACCAAAGGTATAATTTTCACTTCCTATTGTGACCTTTTTTTTTTTAAAGTGAAGACTGCATGTAACAATCATGGTTGGATGTCCTCTGTTGAACTTCCACCAAAAATGTGGTCTCATTTATTAAGAAAAGTATCCAATAACTTTGGACCTCACATACACTTCAGCTACTGTCAGAAGAAAAATGCAATAAACAGTGCTATGCAACGAAAACAAAATAATTTTCCTACAACCTAATAAGCAATTACGAAGGGCAAATTACTTACACCTTCTGTAATTTTTTGCCACTAGGTAATTAACATCAGAAGTATTAATGATCATTTTAACAGATTATCTTATATGTATAATGTGTTTCTTCATTTAGTCATATGTGTTGTACATATCCTTCTAAGATTTGTCTACTAATTGCAAATAGATTATTTATTGGCTTAGCTGAGTAACAACCCATACTGGTAACCAAATCTATTAAACAAATGCTGGACAGATCATAACCAGCTGTCAATCTATGGTCACCAGAGCAATTTTTAGTGGATGCAAGTGTCACTGACCAAACTCAAACTAAGGATTGAATGAAAAACCATAACAGGTCATAACATTCATTGGGATCACAGAACTAGAAATGTCACATCTCTGACTCATGTTAACTTCATCTGGAATGAAAAGTAGGCATGGAACAAACACACTCATGAGTTTACAGGGCCAGCACAGGCTGGTGGCAATGCTGCTTCTTAGATTAATTAATTTCATAACATTTCCATAATACAGTTTTACTTAGTGTACTTTTCATAATCTAATTTTAGTTGAATTGCTTTACACAATCTGCTCAAAATGTGTTTACGATTCAGAATTGTTAGAGTCCCCTTTTCATTTTGTGCTTAGCTGCCTTTGTAAAATCTGCCTAAACTGGTGAAATAAATTAGGGGAATGCTGCCAAAACCATGTTTTGTGCTATCCTAGTATTCAAACCAATTCACTTGGGCCAGGTTTGCAGCACTTCCCATGAATCCTCTCCTAGAGGTACATGGTCGAGAACGTGTCTGGAAGAGTGAATTTCAGGAGTGCGTTGCAGATTTTTCTGTAGGAAGAGGATTTTGGATGGGAGGGGGCTGGAAAGCTGATTCCAAATCACCCTTTTCCAATTTGGGAACAGATATGGCCCATGTGACCTAAGCATCTTGTCAAGACAGCTTGAATTTGAAATTGTGAATATGCATGTGGATGAGCTACAGACCTAAAATGATTCACACAATGATATGGTGTAACTATCTGAATAGATTGAAATTCACCCTTGGGCAAAAGGCCGGGAGAAAGCTCTCAAAACTTGGCTCATGTGAGATACAAGTCCCACAGCTTTACTATAACCCTCTTGAACAGTATCAGTTGTACATACAACATATACATTTAAAAAAAAAAATTGTGATCCCCTTCTGACAATTCATGAAAGGGGAAATGGTTTGGAATAAATTATTCATTACAGAACTACTCAGCTTTGGCAACAAATTCATAGGTTAAGGGAGAAGGGGAGCTATTCTAGCTGCAATGGTGTGTTACAGCCATTTTCAAATCTGGATTCTTCAGCTTTGTGACCAGTTGATAATATCCTGCCATTTTCTTCATTTTTGTGCCTTTTGTAGGCTTCTGCACGATTCTTTCTCTTGAGAACCCCTGTCCTTCATAAGTCTCAGGATCCGGAGGGGACAAAGCAGGGTTATTGCTCCTTAAAAAATATATATATTTGTGTTTCCTTTCTCAGGAGAGACTGTAGTTCTAGCTCAAGTGTCCTCACACCTTCACAACATCTTGTATTAATGCAGTTTTCTGCCCAAGGTCCATCATACCTGCAGTGCTGCTCCTCTGGATGTCGGGAAAAGCAGAGAAAGATAAGCATCCAATGACTTTTCAACAGTACCCCTAAAATAATAAATAAAAAAATTCAGGGACTGGCTATCTGGCTGGTTGGGTAAAAGACTTATTCCCCTCCCATGGTTATATTCATTAATGTTGTAGGAATCTGAGTGATGGAGCTCAAGGCTGACTACATCAGGATGAAAGCTGAGGAGTGAAATCCTTGTCCCACTAAGGTCTTCTGCCCAATTTACATCATCCAAGAAGGATAGGACTGCACTCCAGACATGCCTGGCCATTCATTTTCATGGATATCGAACTTTTCTTTTTTAATTAAAAAGAATGATTTTTTTTTTCTACCACTGCCATTTTCATCTGCCTGAACAGCTATGATGACACCTTACAAAGTTGCCATTACATTGGTGATATTAGTATTAATCACACGTTGCTTGATACTGTAATTGAATAGTTTTTACGCAGATGATATTAACTGATAAAATATGGCATCCTCATGAGAAAACATTACCTTGAAATATTAGCGTTATAATATGTTAATTTCTATGGAGGATAGGAGCACAGATATATGAGGAGATGTAAATTTCCCAGCACTTCTGCTGACAATTTCCATGTCAACATAATTCTTAGGAATTCCTACTCACTATTTTGTGATGACTTATATGATGATGTATAACAACTTAAGGGGTTTTTAAAACGCTGTATTTTGACTAATGCAGTTTGGTAAATAGCACACAGGACTGTTTCTCCCTTTCGATTCTGGGAAAGCTGACGCAAGCCCTTGGTATCACCAGGAAGTCACTGACCTGAATGTCGAATGCCAAAGTGGGTGCTCAGGCTGCTCTGGGTGCATTGCAGTTGCGTGTTAGCAGTGAGAGAAAAGATTCTAGTGGGAGGCAGCAAAATCCCTACCTAAGTGTTACAAATTGAGGCTAAAACTAAAAATTAAAAAAAAAAAGAGGAGAAAAAGGATAGGTGGTTAAAGGAAAGTTCTGCAGGTCTTGCAAAACTGTTGGAAACTGAATTTTTGTTTGAAATTAATGACTATTAAAACATAGTCCAGACAGTTTATCCCATCTGTAGACTCTTATATCTTATCTATCTTATATTTTCCTTATGCTGTGGGGCAGAGGGGTCCCCAAGAAGAATTAGAGTCTGATTGTGTACTTATTAGGATATACTGAATGAACCGTACCAGGGCCCACACTCCCCCTTAACTCCTGGGCAGAAAAGAGAAGGTCCACAGCACACTGTGTCACTTCTCGCTCTTATTGCTAGTGAATAGTTTACACCAACACAACTCCACTGTCCTTGCTGACTTCTGAATTAATGCTGATGGTCTCTGCGGTTTCCTCGAGAAACAACCTGGAATAACAAGATGAAACCAGACCTGGGAGTACAGAGGGGCACCCCAAAGACAGGACAGATAACAGCAATTGAGGTTCTTGCATCCAGAAACAGGCAGCTAACCTAACCCTCTCTCTCTCTCTCGGGCTAATCTGAATTAATTGGTGTTATTTGTGCCTTTGATACTCAAATACAGAGCCCGGGGGTGGGAGTTCTCATGAAACAAGTGGCCACTTGGGAGAGCCGTCCCAGGTCCAATCATGTCATGGACTCATTTGTCTCCCACAGTAATTCACTACTCACTTCAGTCACTTTAAATGTAAAACAGCTGCTGCTGCTTAGCCCTCTTTTAAGGTATCTAACCAGCAGCTTTAAACCAATCCTGAATGGGTCCCATCCCATAATAGTCTCCCACACAGCGGTCATTTGGAAACAATTAACCCTTGATTCAAGATCCTCTTAAAGAATCCTATTCCAGGCTCTTCTTGGCTGCAGCCCGTTGTGTTGTTTCCTCACCCTTGGGATGGGAACAGCTTTATCCTTTAGGATTGCTGTGACTTGTGCAGCAGTGACCACCTATATGGTGCTCTGGGAGGGAGTACACAACTCCCAGGGTTATTGTATGGATTTTGCACCTTCCTCCCCTTCCATCTAGCTGCACTGAAAAAAAAATTGGAGCTACCAAATCAAAACAGATGGGTTCTGTATAAAAAAAAACCCCAAAAACCAAGAGATTATTTCCTCTCGTCCCTTCTCCCCACACAGCACCTGGGGGTCTTGTTCGCTTCACACATGTTTGGCATCGCTGCTACCCCTCGCCTTGCTTGGTCTCTAGCGATATGATGAACTGGACATTAATCGGTTTTAAGGAGAAGCATCTGGCTTTGAGCTAATAAAATATCAATTTGTAACAGGGAGGAGAAGGCTCAGCAAGAGGTCTGCTTGCTCAGGGCTTTGAGACCCACTTTGACTCGGGAGTTTAATGCCACTTGTGAATTTTAGGCTGTGCTCTGAGTACTTCAACATCTTTCTCCATGTGGTGGTCTCAACTTTCTCCAAAAATGTTGTGTTTTCAGACTGGTGGCCTTTACCATCGTCAGGCATATCTCCCAGCTCAGAATCCTGCAGGGCTGCCTCCCTCCCACCTTTCCCTTTCCCTAACGGCTCTACAGCCAGATGTGGTGGCCCCTTGCTGGGATGTTAAACTGGCAACACCCTTGATCCAGGCAGACAGACACTCAAGAGCCAACTTCTGGAAAACCTCCCCCCGCACTGGCCGGCTCTGACACAAACCAGCTGAAGACATTGCAATGCCAGAAAGTGTTACAGCTGGACTGCCTGACAGATTGGCAGCACACATGCTGATTTGGGGACCGTATTTGGGGGCCTGCAAAGTACTCACTGTCCAGGCACCGAGCCACTAATCACAGTTTACATTAGGCAATCAGATACTTTTCCACTACTGAAGGATCTGCTCTTTTTTTCCCCCCCCTCCCTTTTTTTCACCTTACGGGACCCCGTGTGTGTATATACAGTACCTCCGCGCATCACATCTGCACCGTGTTTAACCATATCTAATGCACAGCTACTAACAGCTCAGGCAGGGACAAGGAACCCAAATCACTGCTGCTCTGATTCCTCCCCCAGCCTGACTTTTGCCTGTTCCTGTACTGAATCACTTGATTAATTTAACCTGGAGGTTATCTAGTTATGGAAAAATCCTATAGGACTTCATACAAAAAAAGAAAGGCTTTATGTCACTCTATAGGAGTCTGTCAGCCTATAGATTCCTATAAGTGGTTTTAAATACAACTCCAGAGGTCAGATCTTCAGTGAAAACAATAGATTTCAGAGTCATTTCTTTGGCATGCTGCTGGCTTAATCACTTTTACATAGAAGTGTTTCATTAGGAATGAATCTATGTCAGTCCCATATGCCAACTCTGATTTCTGCATTGGCCCAGCCACGATTCTGTAGATATATGTTCATGTAAGATGAGTATGCCATGGCTGGATATCTAATGAATATGGCCTCATTTACAATATGAAGGACTTAGACCTGGCTAAGACCCAGTGTTTCTATTCCAAAGAAATGCTGACATTTCAGAAAACCTGGGTCTCTGTCAGAATGAGTAGCTGAAATTTTTCTATTTTCCAAGCCAAAAAAGGTGCTTTGAAAAATATGTACCATATTAAAACATTAAATAACAGTTAGGTGCCAATTTAAGAAAAATATATAAACACAGAACATGAAAATTCATATTTTAATATAAACATTGAACTGAAATTAACAGAAATGTTTTGATGTTGGTGAAACGAGATATCATAACTTCTTCTCACCAACGTTTTTTGCCACAGATGATCTATTCTTATGAAAATGTTTTGATTTCAATGAAGCTATATGGTTTCCACTGAATAATTATTCTGTAAAAAAAGGAAAACAAATTGCACCATGTGAGAGGGTCCCAGACTTGTCCCACTGAAGAGGGATGTAAATGAACTCTCAGCCTTCCCATGTTTGCTTGCGCAGAGTCAGCCCCTGAGGTTCAGGCAGAGCAAGAAAGATGCTTTAATGTTTTGACAACTGTATATTTTAGGGTTAATACTGCCCTCTTCACTTTTCTTTCCCACTCATTGCAACCAGATACCACTTTGCCAATTATGGCCCAATTTCTCTATCTGAAAAGTGGGAATATTGCTGTTTACTCACCTCTCTTAAGGTCTCTCTTAGGTAAAGCACTTGTAAGCACCAATTAACCTTATTACCCAATTTCTGTGTGTAAACACACCACTGATGTGAAGAAATGTGCACCCATACCACTGTGCAGATTACAAAAAAAGTACAGAAAAAAAAGTGCTTTATTTTGGGCCCAGATTGTAGTTTCACAGTTCCTGGGGCAGAGCTGAAGTTTACAAGACTGTTTATTTCCTTCCCTAGTGAATCTAGGATGCGACAACCAACAAACAATCCTGATGACAGAATGTGAGTTTTGTGAGAGGAAAAGGACATCGATTAGGTAAATAAAGTGTATAATTCTGGCAAGGCAGTGCGTGCATGCACACACACTTAGAGTCTGAGTGAGAATGGAGTGGACTTGAGAAATATATTACGCAGTCAGGCAACTTCAATGTGCCGCTAATAAAATTAAATGTTGGAACATAAATGTTTTAATTTTAGTGCAAATGCTCCAAGCAATACCCCCTCCTGCACCCTTCTTTCCCACCCCCAGCCTAGACTAATCCATTTAGAGACAAATTTACATTTTATTTCTCCAAACCCTATTAGCATTAATAGAAAGGTCAGCACTGAAAAGGCAGCTTCAGAAGCTAATGTGCCAGTGTGCTGTGCTCTCTGACCAGATGAGGGCACGTGGGTCTCTCACCCATGGAGTCTGACAAGAATTTGTAATTTAAGAGGGCGGTCCTCCTCTCCAAGCATCCTCATATCTCATGGAGATGGTCAAGCCACCCTCTGGAAACCAAATGGGACTTCTTTTCTTCATATCAAAAGAAGGGAGCAAGGAGAAGAAATTGGTCTGTGGAAAGCCCTTGATGCCATGGAAAAGCTACTGACAATATTTAAGGGCTTTTGGGGAAAAAAAATACTCTATTTGGAAATTTTTTGGTTCCAACAGTGATGTGTCTCAAATGTCCTTTATTGTAGATTTTATTAACAGGTTAGGAGGGGGTCAAACAAGAGTGGTGCTGGCTGGGAGATTCAGCACCTTTTGGCTCATAGTTCGCTTCTGATGGAGTCCGAAATCTCCATCAGGAGTATCCCTGCTGCTGAGTGATGACTGCAGAGCCCTGAAGAGAAAATTATTCTGGTTTCAGAAGTGCCAAATGTTTGTACGAGAACTGTATGAGCTTGATGTGGTTTGTGGTTTGATTCCAGCTGAGAACCCTGCCCTGGGAAAAAGCTTAATAACCCAGAGTAATCCCATTGAATGTACTGGGCCTTCTTATGTGTATAAAATTACTTATGTGCTAATTTTTCAGAGGATCAGAGCCAAGGATCTTGACCATGCATGCTGGACATCTAATTGACTCATGGCTTCGTGTCTAAATCATGTGAATTTCATCTCAAGTTTCAAACAGATGTTTGGTCTGAAATCCTAAGTCTTAAAAAGGAATGAAGTCAGCTTCATCCCCTGGATCAGGATCCTGTGAAATTCCTATTTTTGTATAATCACAAAGCAGACGCTGGGGTAAAACTGAGTGCTCCAAATTAACGTCATTCCTCCTGGCAGACTGCATCATGCATAGCATTGATTTTTTTCCCCTTATAAATTGTGGGGTCTTCCTCCTGCTACTACTGTTCCTAGTAATCCAACACTAAAAAGCCAAAGATTTCTTTAAAAAAAACCCCTAAAAATAATAAATCTCAAGACCCAAAAAATCTCTCAAGCCATTCTAGGCTGAGCTGTCTAATTCAAGAGTAAACTGATAGAGCAGGTGGACATGCCAAATGTCATTAAGTTTGCCAGAGCCCAGCCCTGAGGAACACAAAGGTGAGAAGTATATTCCACAACAAATGACCCCTGACGGGGAACTCCCTGCTACCAGTCCCCCTTGCTTTTAAATTAAATCAGTAAGCCTACTTGAGTGTCTAGCTTGAGTGTTTCATTTGATTCCACTCCAGGGGAAACGCAGCCTCTCAATTAAGCTTTTAGAGTTTCACATGTGAAACCAAGGCGTGGAGGTTCCTGGAGCTCACGTGGAGAATTGAGGCAGGAGATCTGAGTTCAATTGTTACCCCTGTTACATGGCATGGTCAAATTGTTTCACCTCATGCCTCAGTTTCCTTCTCTTATAAATGTACATGCCAGGAAAGTACTTTTAAAAACTCCAGGTGGAAATATGTGTTGTGTGTCTTTTGTTTGTACATGCTGCCAGTGTTTCTGTAGCTTCTTGCTTCTCAGGGTTGTACTAGTGATCTTTATTTGACTCTTTTCAATGTGCTCAAACAGAAACCCATAAATAAAGAATCAATAGAAAAACCCAGATGTGTCTCCATAGGTGAGGGCTGAAGGAATGCCACAGTTTTCATACCATCACATAGGCAGACATTTGGAAGATTAGGGATTGCTGAATGCATCACTGGGGATCAGCACAGAGTTATTTGCAGTTGTTTCTGTAATCGTGTTGCTCAGGGAGAAAATTCACAGTATGTCTTGCTGCCTGCCCGCCTCCCAGACATGCACCCTGCCACCTGTGTGCAGTGCCGGGGTAGTGTTAATGCCCTGTGCCGTGCTAGAAGCCATATAAATTAATTGACTGGCTAAACACCTGCTCCATGTTTGTTTGTTTTTTTCCTTCCCTTTTTTTTGCTTACAGTTTTCTGTTTAACTGGATGAGTTTAATTTTTGCCTTCCTTTCTTTCATTTTTTTTTCTTTTCTTTTTTTTTTTTTTTTTTTAATTCATTCAGAACTTTTTGATAGGGTCATAGATAGTTTGCATCCACAGCAGATACAAAGCTGGACATTTGTGGACTCACTTAACATGAGTTGGGATGGAAAAATCAGGAACTCTAATCCACATATTCAAATTAATTAACATAAAGAACCCATTTACAGGCTACAGAAGTGAAGCTTTAGTAGTATGCATTTAATCCCGTAGTCTCCAAGAAGGAATGTTTCTGTCATTCCTTGTGTCATTTCCACGGTCAGGTGTATGATTTCCTTTCTTCTCATTTTTGGAAGAGAAAAGTTGATAGTTCAATTTTCATTCTTAGCTTAGTTTCTTACAGGTGTGAATTTTACCTGATCTCCCCCTGTATACATGGTTGGATGGGCATTCCTAAAAAAAAACCTGCTCCTCTGCCTGTCCACTCTTGGTAACTCTGAATCTGTCAGGAAATTTCAGCCAGATTTAAAAGAGCAAATTATTAAATTCCTGAAAGTTTGGTGAGAACAGCTGGAAGAGATGAGAAACTCTAATAGCGCACCCATTGAGGGAAAGACCATCACTTGTGGTCAGTACTCATCTGCCAGGGAATCCACAATAGAGAAGAACTTCCAATTCTCTACTCTCAGGCAAAACTTCAGCTGATATTTCCAGCTTCTTGGACATCAGAGACTTCAAGGACAGCCTTCAATGCCATGGGAAACCAAGTCACCCGACTTCTGTTAGCTACTGGCCTCTTTGTAGCTTAGAAAGGCAGTTTCACTGAGCAGAAAAAATTGGGGAAGCTGACTCAAACCAAAGGAAGAGCCCCATTTTCTCAACACATTGAGAGGTGCAACTCCATGAACTTCAATGGTTAGAGGACTTACTGATTGATATTGTCATTAATAATGCAATCAGGTCTTAGGAGAAGGTGTGTCTCCTTGCTGTACATCATTGTGTACTGAAGGATTTCATTATTTTAAGTCTTGTGTCTCAAAACTTCACTGATATTCCTGTCAGAGCTGATAGAGAAGTTTACATTAGTGCTGGATAAATCTCATAAAGCATTAGGTAGGAGGAGTGCTTGATTCGATTAGGGAGACAGGACTTTCGGTGCTGCTCCAATAGGATCAGAACTTCTTTAATTTTTAAAAAGTTAAAAATTTTGGACATGAAATCTCAAGTAATATGGATTTTCTTTGGCGATGCCAGTTAGTTGTTGTTTTCCTTTGGGCAGGTTATAGGAAAGCAGCCATCTTATGGATATTTTTTTTCCCTGTTACATCTAAGGTTAATTGAGCCCGAGTCCCCAGTAGCAAGGTACTTGACTGTTGGTTTTATTGACTGTACTTGCACAGTCTGGGCCAAGCCTTCTGATCATATAGATCTGTACAGCTCTACAGAAGTCAACGGAGCCACAGTAAATGTGGAAACTCTGGGCTGTGAATGTGTCCCTTAACGCTCACTATGGCTCTCAAAACCTGGCCCAGCTTCACTAAGTGCAAAACTAGGAATGAGCATTTTTTTAGGCACCAGTTTACTACCTGGTTGTTAAAATCCTCTTTGCGAATTTGGAGGAGAGATCCTTGGGTTCTCAAACTTAGGACATTTGGAGGTGTCCTAAGGACTTCTTTCTGACAGAGATTTGGGTTGCTCTTCATTATAATTGAAGCACATAGAAATGACTTTATGTCTAATTTAGATCAGATGGGGAGTGGAGAAGGAGCAGCCCTCAGCAGTTAATTCCAGACAAAGTGATTTTTGATTCACTAAACCTGAACATATATATTTTAGTTTAATAGTGACCTACCCTTTGTAAACATGTGTACAGGAGACTGTGGGTCCCCCCGATGACATCTGAGCAGGGATAATGTGACACTAGAGAAATAAAGAAAACCAGACACCCAGCAGTGAGGAAGACATCAGATTAAAACTCCTTAAAGAAATCTCTCACTTCCTATTTGCTAAATCACTCATTCTGTAAACGTCTTTGCTGTTGGTGCTACCACATAGAATGTGATCAATAGTATTATTCTTTAGTGTTCCCCCAAATGACTGGTTGAAGAAGATGCTGGGCAGGAGAGAAAGGGGGTGGGATGTGAAGCGAGGGGGCTGGGAGGAGGAAACTGTACTTGATCCTTATGGAAGTCAGTTAAAATTAATTGGAAAAAGCTTTTAAAGACCTAAGATGAAGACCAAATGTATCTCAGACCTGCGGCCTCATCCCCGACACTGAATGCGAAGGTCATTGCAAAGCTGTAGATTTATGCGGAAGGCTTGGGTGATGGAAAATGAGACAAAAGCATTTGGATTTTATTATTCCATTTACTCTGACCCTGGGCCATAAAGGGTTTGGAGAGCCTGTTTTATGTATTCAGCTGGTTGCCACACTGACAAGCATTTGGAGCCACTTAAATAAACCACCCCAACCCACAGCTGCAACAACACCATATCAAATACAGGTTAGAGTTGAAATGTAGAGCCAGCAGCACAGCGTCTCCAGCAGGTGCATGCAGAGTGGTTTTTAACCCTCTTGGTTTTGGAATAGTTCCCTTATTTATCTATTGGCTTTGATTTAAAGACCATTTAATCACCGGTATAGATTCCAGGTTAAAATGTGCACACACGCACATGCACTGACACAAACACTAGCCGAGTAAGCCACTTTCTTCTGCTCCTCCTATTTCCTGATTTTTCAAGGGACTAAGACAGAGTTTGAAAGCCTCATATTTGGGGCCAAATCTGGGCAATTCTGTCCTGTCTGCCCCTTTCCCAGGCTGCTCTATACAGGCACTGAATCTCTCTGATTCTTGGCAGGCACTACTGCTTTGGAGCAACAAGAGACAGGAAAGAGTAACGTATTGAGCAAGGGGAGAGGGAGTAAGAATTTTGCTTAGAAAGAGGGGAAAGTAGAGCATGTGTTTGGACTGATGACAGCAAAACTAGGTATCCAGGTGTGCTGGGAAAAGGGAAAAGGCAGACAGTCAACTGCACATCCACTCACTCAGAAATCAGCGGGAAACCTAATATCGAGTTTCTTAATGTGTCTTGCATGCTGTATGTGTAACGTGTTGATATTCTCCAGTGGCCTACAGGATGTGTTGCGCCTACATGAAGGTGGAGAGTTAAGCTTAAGTAATCCACAGACACTCAGATTTTCTAAAGGATTCATTTTCACCCTGTCGGCCCCTCTTTTGTTCCAACTTACCATTAATTTTGTATTATTTTTCATACTCTTGCTTTCATATGACAATATCACCAGCCTGGGTGCAAGTTCTTGTGAAAACTGCTACGTTTGCTCACAAAAGCCAAGTTTCTAATTTATTAGATTTAAGGAAAACAGTTCACATTTAAATATGGAGCACAACTATTCAAGGCAAAACATTTAATAGCCAAGAGAGTTTAAAAAAATGAGAAAAGAGTATGTCAAATACATTTGAGTAACAAGCACTTCCAATCTCCTCTCAATACTCCACTAGCTGGAGAAAGAGGCTAATTTATGTGCTGTGAATTCTGCACTCAACCCTCTTCCTAGAGGCTATTCTTTCAGAAGAGAGTTGAAACATGTGATGGCTGAGATGAAACATTGGAAAAGATTACACTGCACTAGTCTATATTTTCTACTCTTGACTAGATAAGCAGAAGACAATGCTTTGTAGGACTTTTAATGTCTAAATTCACATTTTCTATAGTTTATTTTCCTTCTTAGGACATTTCCGAAGGGATCAAACTGAATTCTCCTAACCAGCACCTCTAGTCATGAAGTATTTGGAATATCACAACAAAAGCTGGACTAGCCAGGACACCTTGCAGCCTTATAATTTTTTCTTATTTTGTGTTATTCATATTTGATTTTCAGTGACAGGCATTGTCTAATCTACATAATAATCTAGAATAAAATAGAAACTGATAATGGTTAACAAAATTCAAGGCCTCTTTTCAAATTAAGCATCTCTCATGAGAGTGAAAGGACAAGAATATCAGTTCTCACTTTCATAAAGAGAATGTGGTCAGCCCCATCTTAGATAATGTTGCACGATAGACAGCTCTCCTTTGCAGTAGATGCAAACCCACATTAGAAATACCAGCCTGTATGCTCTCCTGCATTTGGAGGGAATTATAGCCTTGAAACTTTGTTTGGTTGAACCAACAGGGAACCCTAAGGGCCTGAAAGCTGCCCTTTTTTTAGAGTTTGTGGTGTGGTCATGCAAGGAGAGGATGTTCTAACACGACTCTCAGATATCTGTATCACAGCTGTGCACACCTGAGGTGGTCACCCTTCAGTGAACAGAAATGGGGCACTAAATCTCATCCTGAAGTAGGTAGAGCCGATGAATTGTGCGTGAGAAATGCCCTTTCTCTCCACTGACTGTGGTGGAATACAAGCATGATGAGATCAGATGTGGACATCTAGCTTATAGGCATGTAAAGTTACATGAGACAAATCCCAGGCGTAGTCGCCTTTATCAGCTCTTTGCCATGGCAAAGGCCTGGTGTCGCTTTTTTCTCCTGCTCTCTGCCTAGAGGAGGCAACAATTTTGTCTCTTGATTTCTGAAATGCTCTCATTTAATTAATGTCGCTGGGCTCAGCTTAGAAATATGTGAGTGAAATATAATTGTGTGGCCTAGAAACAGAGTCGAAATTGTTGAACTGAAGGTCTATGCTGGCCTTAGACTCAAAGAAACTGAACCTGAGCCAAATGTTGTGTGGAGCTGTTATCCGTAACATAATCTGAATGAACTCTTGATCCAAACCATTCAGGGAGAGCCCAAAACCCAGGGCTCAGCTTTTTATTCAGTAATTATTGATGGAGTCTCAATATTCAAGTATTGGAGCAAAGTAATTTGCAGACCTAATCTTCCTACATCTGGAAATGAATTAAAAACAATTCCTATTTACTTATACATGATAATTAATCTTACTGGATTAGGAGGACCTGTTACCTTAAGTGCTTCACTGGAGAGATTCCTCTGTGTTTTATGGATATTTAACATTATAACTGGGTGGAAACTAGAGTTTTTTTCCATGTTAAAATTTTCCAAATGTTTGTTGCAAAATGATCTGACAAACAAAAATTTGTTATTGTGAGCAAAACTGAATCATTGGATTTGACGCTTTCTCACTGAAATACTGAAAACTTTCTATTTAAAGCAAATAGCTGCTGCATAAAAATGTGCAAATCCAGTCTTCGGTCAGATAATGTTGTCTACATTTATATAATACTAGCAATAGTTGGGAAAATTTACTGAGGTATAGTCAGACCAGTGATACCAGCTGCTAGAGAAAGAGAGCTGGAAAAGCTTCTCTTTTTCTTTGGTTGTTAAAACTTGAAATCTTCCATAAGACACTTAAATGATCCAAAGTAAAGAATGAAATGATAACCAAATCTGGATGGTTTCCAGCATCCAGAATTGGTTCCTTTCTGTCTAGCCTAATCTGCTTTCAGCTACAGTGATAGGGAAAGTGCTGGTAAGTAACAAAACTGGCAATTCCGTACTCTGTGCCTTCAGCCAAATATTGCAGAATTTAACTGTGATATCCATAATGGTCACAGAAGCAGGTGAGAAAGATGGGAGGAATGAGCTGAGTCCAGCAATTGCCACATTGTTGCATGGAAAACTGGGGTCATTTGGCTCGTAGTCACTGCTGCTTGTCCAGTGTTACAGGAGTCATAATTCAAGCCAGCATAAGAACATAATATTGGCCTGTTTAATACTGAAGAAAAAAACCAAAATCATAATAAACACATGTATAGCGATTCCT
>NW_010339342.1:61391-61693 GCF_000700745.2 Antrostomus carolinensis
GCTGATGAGGAACTTTAACTGGAATTTGGACAGTTGCATTTTAATTGACTTTTCCCCTTACAGCATTGCATTGGGGAGTCAACTCTGATATACTTCTAGCAAGGTGGAAAACAGTTGAACTCTTGTCAGGTTTCTGTAGAGATCAGATGGTATTCATTTGCTGTGGTGCTCTCTTGGGCTAGATTCAAACTCAGGTTCTGCAGATTACAAGGAAAATCTTTGGAGACTCAGATGGATTTTATGCTGACTAAATTTAGAAATATTAGCAATTAAACTTGAAGCTGGGTTCCTTTTTCTTGGCA
>NW_010339342.1:61711-73464 GCF_000700745.2 Antrostomus carolinensis
GCATTAAGGAGAGAACAGGGTGAAAATAAGAGCTGGTGGACTAAGGAGAAGGATAAAAGATTCATGAATATTTCTACTAATAAAAAGTGCTGAGCTTGGCCTATTTGATTCATGGGGTCATATTATGCATTATTTTTGAGTATTCAGATGACCTCCAGGAATTTGTAAAGCTTTCATAAAAGTAGATAATTCCTTGATATTTTAGCCCTACGTATGCTTTTAAAGAGCACCTATCACATTCAGACAGAACTTAATTCCAATTCTAGAGAACTTATTGTTTCTTCCAGTATTAAAAACATAGGCCATATTAACAGAGTAGATATAATTTCTTCTTTCCTAGGAGAAAGTGCAACCACTTCATTTGTTTTTGAGAATGTTTACTATTTATTATCAAATTGGCTGTAAATATCTAAGGAGAAGGCAGAAGTGATACCATCTGAGCTGGATAGGCAGTTACATCACTGACTCGACCAATAACCACAGCCAAAATGGTTTTGAATGTCTTATCACCTGCCTATTATTTCTGCCAAGTTTTCATGAACATTTCTGAATAACAAAAGCTTTAGTAGAAAATCAGACTCCTTTCAAGCTGTTATGTGGTGAAAATAAAACCAGAAAAAAATAATCACAAATATTACTGGAAAAAAAGAACATGAGGAGGAGGAAATCCCGGCCCGTTTGTCTGTCACTTAACTTTGTGAAATACTTTTTCTGTTTTTAGGTACTCCAGCCAAATGCAGGCTCTGAATAAAACCCAGCCGAGCAAACTGCTTCCTAGCTGCAAGCATGGCGACCATTCCTGCAAACAAAGAGAGAGGAAAATATGTAAATTTAAACAAATTCACAGTTCTTTTTCCTCAGAAAAAAAGCTTTAATGTTATTTGAAATAGCCAGACTGCTAGAGTAATGTTCTTACATATAAATGGAAATCCTTTTTGATATTTACACTACTGATTTCTGCACTTTCTTTAATCTCTGCTTTCAAATTAATAGACAATAACATCAGATTCCTTCCTTGGCTCACTCAGCACTTGTGCATATTTACCCAAGTGTCTAGAGTGGAGATTGTACACATATCTCTAATCCACCTGCCTATGTTAGTTAAAAGCCCAGATAAAATCAGCAGCACTTAAATCTTAACCTTTTAAGTCTGAAATGTTTTTAAAGTCTGGGCTCATGGCAACTCCACTGAAGAGGGGGGGGTAGAGGTGGAAGTTGAATGTAAAACTTTTCACAGCTTGAACTATTGTTTCTTTCCAGTGGAAACTAAGCTCAGGAGTCCCGCAAGAGTGTTACTCTGAGAACATTAGTAATGCTGACCAGCTCATAAAGTTTGCAGCCGTGTTGAGTGCTCCAAGCCTCCTAGAGTCAACTTCATTTTCCGTCCCGTCAATATACAGCTCCTGAAAACCCTAGCAAGCAAAAGAGAAACACTAGGAGTGTGAGCTGTGATATCTGGTACTCTCCTTCCCCGGTCTTTGCCTTTTGTTTCAGTGTTTGGCTCCGGACCCTTCAGAGACCACTGAGTGATTTAACACCTGGATGGCCCCGGGACAGCAAAGATACCCTAACAGCATGTTGTGCTCCCTTCTTCCTTAAATAGCATCAAGTCTCTTGTTGGCTTCCCTCAGGAGCTGGGCCTGAGTGAACAGATGCACCTATTCCTTGGAGAATGAATAGTTTGTTTATGTAGAAGAGATGAATGGGGCACTAAGGCCGTCTAGGTCAGTTATTTAGCATGAAAAAAGCCATCAGGATCACCCCGTGGTATTGCCCAAGGAAGTTTGGAGCAGTTGAGTACAAAGGTGTACACACATCCTCCTCCTCCAGGCTCCTCAGGGAGCACTTTAATTAGGAAGGAGGGAAAATTACTCGGGGTGTTGGGTGTGGAGGTATGGGGAGAGGCGGTTCCAGCCACCCTTCCCGGGATGCAGCTCTGCTGCCTGAGCAGAGCAGGATATGGCATTGCAATCTGTGGGTGTTCGCCGGGCATCTCTTCAATCCGTTACACTTCTCCCTGAGTCACACATCTCTTACATCTGAGTCCAAGCATTAAGGATTTTTTTTTATTGTTTACTCCCAAGCTGACACCGGGAAAAAGGGCTAGCTGGGAACATGGATGGGGAAAGTATGTGTGTATCTTTCTTTTTGCCCGTCTCTTTTTCTCTCGATCTACCCTCAACAAGGGTGCCTATAGAATATAGCATAATGCTGCATTGTTTGGTTAGGGATTTAATTTCACTCCATCACAAGCTACCATCGGAGCCCCTGTCATTGCAATTTGTCACACTTTTTTGTGTGCTATATCTCACTGAAGTCACATCTCCTCCTCAGCCCGTTGCATAATCTCCTAGTCTGGAACAAAGCTCTCCAACATAATGAAAGAGGTGAAATCAGGAAAGGGAAAGTCAATGGTTACCGTTATCACTATAGAACTCACTCCCACTGGCTCTGCAGGTTCAGTCACACCACGCAAAGCAGAGTAAGAAGGACATGCTGTGTGTGTGTATTTTTTTTTCTTTTTTTTTTTTAAACCTGTTTATTGAACCTACTGGCAGCACCATTGGCTGCTGAGAGATGTAATCCTATTCCCTCCTGGAGACCACCAGCCATAAAGAGGCTGCGGGATGTCCCACTGGCCCACCAGGGAGTTGAAAACCTCCAAAATAGATATCACAGGGAAAGAAATGGAGAAATCAGTTTGCTTTAAAGGAGGGGATTGACTCACGTCTCAGGCTAAACCCACAATAACGTTGTGCTTAGGAAAAATACCCTAAACAGTCAGAAAGAAGATAGAATAGCGTGCTTTAAAGGAAAAATGAACATCTGCCAAAATAAGCAGGATTTTGTTTTCTATAGGAGGGTGGTCAAGGACTCTGTTATGTGTTGAAAGCTGAATTTCAAAACGTAAGCTGACTGCTTTAAGCTTATAGAGAATGATACAGTATTTCATAAGGCTGCCCATGTGCTCAGGGCTACACACCTTGCTGTGCTACTTCAACAAGGACTTCAGTGTCTTTCCTGCATTGCTCCTGGGGCACTCTAACAATGTCTGCATGTTCTCACTCAATCAAAAAATTAGAAACTTGAATGAATTTGGGATTCACTTACCATGACATCACCATAAATGGCATGTTGACCCTGAAAAGGCAATATTTACTAGAGAAAGGGGCTTCATGAAGTCCTCTGTGGACATTGGTATTGCTGTTCCTATCTTGTGGAAGGGAAGGAAGCAGTCTTAGATAGACAGCTAATTCACAGGACAATATTATTTTTGTTCTTCATTCCTATTATTGCCACTCAGCTTGCTCAGAACTTGTATAAAATCTGGTCACTCTTCCTCAGGGACTGATCTATAGATCTGGGCTCCCAGATTTGAAATATCTGGGAAAACACTTTACTAGGCTAGAGTTCACAGGGAAACCTAATGGATTTGAGGTTGCAGCTCACTGAATCTGGCAACAGAATTATTTTGAAAATGTGTTTTGGGGGCTTCTTAAGAAACGTAAATAATATCCTCTATGAGGAATTTCAATTTCTCCAAGAAGGAGAAAAGAAAAATCTGAAACACAAAATGTTTGTGGCCTTGGATGAACTCTTATTTTCTAATTTCTGCTAAAGGTTATTTTTGGCTTTTTTCAACTGAAAAATTGCATTTCTGTTGAAATTTTGCACTGAAAAGTCCCCAGTTTTTGATCGGTTCTGAACACTGTCCTTTCACATTAAATAAAGAGAAAGTATAAAGTATTCACAAGACATGTATCAATTTGACATCAGTGTAACATTTCTTAAGTGGCTCATTCAGGAGTGAAGCCCATGACTAACAGGCAAATGGCAGCGAGATACAAGGAAAGATGGTTTTACAAAGGAGAGCAATAAGAAAGGAAAATGTTACACTGTTTGCACCGTGTGTTTTATAAGGAAGATCAGGGTAACAATGAGTCACTATGGAAAGGATTTATTGGGCTATGGAGCTAAAAGTCTATAAAGATTAAAATTCTGATGGGGTTTGGATGAGGAATTGTTTCTGAGTTTAGTTTTATCCAGCACACTGTCCAAGTTATTAATCCCCTTGTGTTTTCTAAGCTGGGTAACTCATTGTCGATATGCTCCCTGGGCCAATTTCAGGCATGCCGGCCCACAGACTGGTGTAATATTTCTTCAAGTGAATCACTGGGTGGTCTTGTCTTGTCTTGTGAAGAGTGAGAAGCAGATAGCAGGAGACTTTCAAGATTGCTGTTGCAGGCATCAGTCTTTGAGTGGAAAATAATCCACCTGGAAGGACACTGCCTTTGCAAAGAGGGGTGGCCAGCGCTTCGATTGGGAGATAAGTTACACGCTGAAATGTTTGCGGTGAAGGTGCAATTTGTCAGTGAGAGGCAAGGCTGGTGATTCGGGCTCTCTGGTGCCTGTTAGCATCTGCCGTTCGCATCCACTTGCAGCTTCTTGGGAACTGCTGAGCACTGGAAAACAGCACACTTCACTGCCTCGTGAGAGCAGGTGACTGGCATCAGCCTTCAGTCAACCCTCCTGACAAACCCCAGAGACGTGTTGACTAGCTGTAGAAAGTGTCTAGTGTCCAGCTTTCTTCAGTGATGGCTGAAAGGTCTCTTGCAGAGTAGGACACAAAAGGAGCCAAACTGGGACAATCTCAAGTGAAAATAAGTAGGCAAGGGAAGCACATTTTGATAGTCTCATCTCCAGAGCCGCTATCAACTGCTTTTTCTTCCTATCATGGATACTAGGATGCTCTTGGAGGGAGAAGATATGACTTGAAAGAGAAGCAAATAGTTTAGTTTGGGCAGTTTGTTCCTACAGGCAGCATTTACCTCTCATGAATGCTGTCAGAGAGGGCAAGATGCCAGTGGGCAGCAGGGAGGAGCACTGACCCAACGTTTCACACGTGGTTGTGCAGAAGCCAGCAGAGCCCCTTCGTGATAATCCCATGGTGTCTCTGGACTGCTGAGGAGGCTGATCTCAGGTCTTGCCCCTAAAGACAAGTGCTTCAGGTCAGATTCACTGTAGCTGGAAGTTTTTGCAAGTATGTTCCTCCCTGGAGCTTTGTAAACCAGGAGAGAATATCGTGTTTCATGGAGAAAAGCATTATATTATCACTAGGCATTAGATTTAACAAAGAGGAATTTGGTGAATTTGTCACTCCCCTGCATAGTTCTTCTGTTTTTGCTTTTGTTATAGTAGTTTATATAGGGTAAGGAGATAGGATGGAACTAAAATCCTTTTTTTTTGTTATTGGAAACCTTTTTTACAAGGAAAGAGGTCAAGATGTACCCAGCTAGAGCTTCATTTGGATAAAGCAGCCCACTGTCTGAATTTATCCAAATTACCCGTACTTCTATTGGAACAATGAGTCATGAGATTTATGACACTTCTATTTCTTGTCCTAGCTGGAACTACCACTAGAATATTTTTGTGTTTTTGTCTGGCATTCTCAGCTCTGATCCCATCTGGAGTGAGTGAGCAAAATGCACCTGAGTGGGAATCACTTAGCTGAACTTTTCAAAACACTGAACCACAACATCAGAGTTTGAGACCTAAGGGTTCATGTGATCAGGCGTAGGCTTGAAGAACAATTTGGTGTTTGCTCCAATAAAGGTAGTCCTGGACATGAGGATAATCAGAGGCCTGGAGCACCTCTCCTGTGAGGACAGGCTGAAAGAGTTGGGGCTGTTCAGCCTGGAGAAGAGAAGGCTCTGGGGAGACCTTATAGCAGCCTCCCAGTACCTGAAGAGGTCTACAAGAAAGCTGGGGTGGGACTTTTTACAAATGCAGGTAGGGACAGAACAAGATGTAATGGCTTCAAACTGAAAGAAGCTAGGTTTAGGTTAGACATTAGGAAGAAGTTCTTCACTGTGAGGGCGGTCAGCCACTGGAACAGGTTACCCAAGGAAGTTGTGGATGCCCCCTCCCTGGAAGTGTTCAAGGCCAGGTTGGCTGAGGCTTTGAGCAACCTGGTCTAGTGGAAGGTGTCCCTGCTGATGGCAGGGGGATTGGAACTGGATGATCTTAAGGTCCCTTCCAACCCAGACCATTCTATGATTCTGTGATAGAGGCACCAGAGGAGACATATTGGCTGCCCTAGAACTCAAAGGCCAGATGAAACTTCAGTAAGTTTTGTATGAGAATGAGCACGTGCCTGAACACCTTTATTGCCTATCCTTGGTTTTGGTGTAGCTTGCACAAAAAATGTATGGATCTTCAGCAAAAAGAGTTGCTTTTCTTATTCTTATGCATATGCATTAACCTTAATCTACTGCTATAAATTAGGTAGTCTGACAAATATAGTATCACTAGCTATAGATCTTCAAAGCCTACTTATTAATTGAAATAGCATATGTTATTCTACTGTGTCCACCTCCAATAAACCTAACCTCTGTTAAAACTCCCCTCACCAGGGAGAATTCTCTATAACCTTTTTAGGGCCAATCACTATCTTTTTGTCCTGTCTGGGTAGTACTAAATAACCAGAAGTAACAGAAAAAAAAATCTGGGCCTTCACTACAGAATGATCTCCAAAATAATTTGAAAAATCATGCCAAAAAGAAAGGTTGAGGTCTCATTAATAAACATCTGGTAATAGAGATTACATAGATTTGAAAACAACTTGCTGCTTCTAACAACAGCATCGCTCTAGCTTCATCTGGATGGGCAAGTGAAAATGGCTTGAACTGGGCTTTGTTTGAGGGATACACTTAATAAAATGAAGTGGGGCAAAAAACTACTGCCAATAAGCAGATCTTCACAACACCATAATCTGGTCCTAGTTCCACACATTTTATGTAGTGATAGTGATGAGGATTTGTTTGAGGTTTTGCTCAGGAGCTTGTTTGAGTCCTAATGGCACTAAATTCCTGTCATAAGAATTTTAGGACGTGGACTCCAGCTCTGCAAGAAGCAGCTGATATGACCTAGGCAAATCACTTTGGATCAGGTTTTCAGTAGTTCTTCACAAGTTCTTATAAGTGCTTAAGCAGTTTAAGTGCCCAAATCCTATTAATTTAGTTTTGAAAAGCTGGCCTTTATTTTCTCTAGCACATATTTTCATTGGTATTTATGATCCCAGCTACCTCTGAGGATTTCCCCTTTTGTGCCCTCAGCAAAAGATGGAAAACAGCACTACCCTATCTACCAGGGATTTTGGGAGGATATGTACATTAAAGATTACACAGAAGTCATTTAGGCTGATTGATCTCACAGGTGTATTTACATGGCCTGATTCTTTTCCCATGAACTCGTTTGAAATAAATGGAAATGCAGTGAAAATAAAACTGGTGTCATCAGAGAATGAATCTTATGGTGTGATATCCTGTTCAGAGGCTGAAAGGGTACAGAACCTGAATGTCCTTCTTATTCAGAGAGGGCTTGTTTCTGTTAGACAAGTGTTGAAGTATGTAGAGGATTGAAGCCCTTCTTCCTACTCTCTCATCATGACTGTGGGGACAAAATTAAAGCTGTTTTTTGCAGAAGCACTTCTACTTCTAAAGCTAAACCAGCTGGAATATCAGAATTAATCTGGTATTAATTTTACCTGCCCCTTTATTTTTGAGGTGAAATGAGCACAAACACTTTGGTTCTGAAAGATGGGAATTTACACTCCAGGAAATAGCTGAACATTAATGACATTCAACCTGTATGGAAGCATATATTTTATAGGAAACCACATTGGTTATGCTTGAGAAATCTTTCTAGGACAGCCATTGCCCTGAGACTTATGCATCTGCATAAAGTCTACTACATTAGAAACTGAACAGAATGGCCCGTCTCTCCCACGGTCTTAAGTTAAGACTTTTCCTTTTGTCTGGGGCACCCTTTTCTAAACTTGAAATCCAATTGGCCAACAATTAAAGCCAATTAGCACGTGAGGAAAATAAACCGCAGACCCCACTTCTATGTGTTTCACGGGCTGTTAGAAAGCCTAGTTAGCTCAAGGCATTAGCATAGTTCAGTATCGGTCGAGGCACACAGCAGAGACTAGTTGGCTTAAAGTATTAGACGACTGCGATAGCGTCCTGGCTGAGCGGCAGTGTTATTCTGGGCTCACAGCTGCCAAACATTCTTGACAGGAGATGAGGCAGATGTCCAAGGACAATCAAAGAGAGAAGAAAGTTTAAGCCAACGTTTGCCTATCTCATATTCTCTACTTGATCCTCTCCTCAAAGACAAGGCACAGCTGTTGCACTTCAAGGTCTATCTGGCTGAACCCAGCAACTCCTCCTTTTCTCCCTCCTGGCCTGCCTGAGCTTTCTGTGCATTGGACTTTGGCAACCTACCAGACCTCATTAACTCCTAACAGGACAATTCATGACATTAAATGGGTCTTATTTAATCTTTTTGTATGTGTGTGAGTATCCGAGAACAATTTTGCCGCATACTAATTGCATGAAAATGTGGCGGATTATAGTTATGTGAGTATTGCCCACCAGTCTACAAGGGATCACTCTGGGCCACAAGAACAAGCACTGTAACATTAACAAGGTGATTTGTTATAGCTGCGATGGCAAAGGTGATACAAAAACAGCAGACAAAAGTGTTTCACAGACAAAGGCATCAAGAGGCTCGGTCATTTTGCTCTCACTGATGAATAAAAATACAAGAACCGTTGTGATAATGAACACAGTGAATGATGGCAGGTGTATTAGTAAGAACAGAAGTGTCATATCTATAGGTCTCAGCCCATCACAACAATTTATCCCTCTCAGAGGCTGCTCTCTGCAGCCCTCTTTTCTGGTGGATATTTTGATTTGGATAGGGAGTGAGCTATTGACCAGATTTTGTGATGCTCAGGTCTGTTCCTGCTGCTTTTTTTATTTTCTGAGTGTCCTATCTCACATGATGTTGGACATGCATCTACCATGTGGCCATATGAGAAGGGAGTGCCTTCAGTTCAATTCCATAATAGCCATGTGATAGAGGTAGGGCAAGTTTGAACAGCCTTCAGATACATCTTTAAGGGAATACATAACATTTTAAGACCTCAAAATTGGATGCAACCGACTTACAGGAATAGACTAAGACATGGAAAACTTGGACTCTACCACTAGTTTACTCCATAGCCTTCAGCAAAACATTTACTTTCCTCATGGTTTATTCTGAGCCACTACATGGGAATAATAATATCTAGCTACATTTCAAAAGCACTGTGAGACTGTCAGAGGAAAGGAATTGGCTAACTTCAAAGTAGTACTATTATTAACTGCATACAGAGCTGTGGAAAAGATGTAGCTGGCCAGTTTAATTCAAGTAGCCAGCTGAGGTTCCTGGTCCAAAAATACAGAGAGTTTGTTTTAAATTTTCAAAATGTTAGATTAAACAATGCAAGTTTCTCAAAGAGAGATATCTTCATGTTTTTTTAAGTTTTTTGAATTTTTTACATGTGGAGATTTTTTGCATAGGCAGAGTCACATCCATGTGCAAATAGAGGCTAAGATTAGGGCATGGGCCATTTTGTTCCTCAAAATAAAACTGCAGTGAATTGGAATCAGCAATCCTACACTAACAAACAGGAGCAATTATCCCTCTTCCTCAAATTTAATGAAGAATCACAATTCTGGACATCCAGCAGTTATAGAAAACATGTGCTACTTACCTAGTATTCATTCTACCTAATATTATTACTGCGTTCTGCCCTTCACACATTGATTTGTTTCATTCATCCTTTATAATTTGTTTTCAGCATCCTGAGCTGTACCCGCAGGTGCAGTCACAGACACACTGAGGCCACCACATGCCTGAAGCTCAGAACTGCTGTTTCCATGAGGTACAGGCACATGACTGAGATGGTTGAATTACTGTGGCTCCACAATCTACTGCCCATTGACCCAGTCAAAGCAACCGTGTGCATGTTCTTAAAGTACCACAACTTGTAAGTTAACACATTTGCTTAGACCATGAAAGTGCCTCCCATGTCTCATCTGGCAGGGAGTAACTGGTTAAATTGTAAGTGGATCACTTTCCATTGTGTGACTATATCCATAACATAACCTGGGATTTCAAAGAGGCTTTGAGCAATCAGCATCTCCCACAGCTTTACTGTGGGCTTTGCGTGTCTCCATCCCTTAGGGTCTCAGTTATAATTCCTAGAATAAAATAATGTAAAAAACTATTTTGACTGTCTCCTAAATGTAATAAAAATCTATCCCTGAAGAGTCATCAGTGCCCAGTCTCTGTGTGCCAAATTTAATTCTCAGTGTAGGGAGGAGGGGAATAAAAACAAACAACCCCCTTAAACAATGACATTGGGATCTGAATGTGCTGTGCCTCCCAAGCTATCCAAAATCAAACACAAAAGGATGCAAAGCATTCCCAAGTGCCTTCCCTTCACTTCTCTTCTCACAGCAACTCTGATGGACTAAAGTCTTTGGCTGAGAAAAAGCTCATGACCACAGCAGTGATTTAGCTGCTTTTTCTCACTCCGACAGCCCTTCTCCATCTCCCTCCAAGCCCTGTGCTTGCAAGAGTTTGTTTTTCTGGTGGCTAGATGTCTCAGAGAGAGCAGTGCAGTTTCTGCCTTTCTCTTTACCATGAAGCTATTGGACTATTTCAAGCTCATCAAGAGCTTAAGGGACAAATGGGAGGAAGGCTGTGTGGACAAGGGCCTTATTTGTCAGGGTTTTAGGGGCCAAGAGGGCTGCAGTTTGCTGTGCACCCCTATGCTACAGGACAGAGGATGTCAGACATCAGTGTGACCTTCCTGGGAAAGAGTTGGGGTCATTGCATGCTCAAAGTCCCAGGAAAAAAACCCAAATACCAGGACAGCTCATGAACTTAGAGCTCAAGAGCAGCACTGCAATAAAACCAATGTGTGTGCTACTGTGACAATCAAGCTGGAAGAATTTGAGTGCCACATTTTTTCCCGACTTTCAGTTGGCTGAGGGAAGACCGGCTTCACAGCTACTGCCACTCTTTGCACAAAGCTAAGAGGAATTTGGCAGCCGAAGCCCCATCCTCTCACATTCATTAAAAACCCCATTTATTCCATGTGATTTAGTGCTATGAGACACATTAGGAAGCAGCAGCTAACTAGTACTTGAAAAGTTGCTTAGGTCTATGCTGCTAAAGATATTTGGGCACCTAAGCTTCTTCAGAAAGATTTTTCAAAAGTGCCAGGATGATTAATTCCTATTAATTTCAATAAGAGGTAGTTAAATGGTGCATTTATTTGTCAGTGCCTAACTGCTTAAAAATTGGATGGTGCTGACTCCAAAGATTTAGGAGCCCTGGCTCTTCACTAGAGCCAAAATCCCATGAAGCAATGATCATTTTTTTCTGTTCAAAACTCCCTGTATTTTTGGGGCCATTTCCTGTGTCTATCCAGGTCTACATTCTCTTAATGTTGTTTCCACTTTAAAGGCAGTTGTATTTCAGCGCTTCGGGGATTTGCTGTATACATATGGCCAGAGCACACTTAAAGCCTTTTAAATGTAAAAGAAAGGGTGAAGTTGAAGTCACTTTGCAGCTTCATGTCCACCATCCCTCCACCCAGGTGTGAATCTCTATGAGTGCTTACAGTCAGGGTGGCCCAATGGTGTGCTGATTTTGATGACATACGTTTGAAGAAGTAAAAATGAAATACTGTCAGTTTTTACACTCATATGGAGTTCCTGATGTTACCTGAATTATATTTCCTGATGCTTTTTGAGCTGTTCTTTCAAGTCATGAGCAAGCATCTAGTGTGCAGGGGTGGTTCTATGAGAGGCAGAGCTCTGCATAGACCATGGAGTAAGGCAAAAAGGATC
>NW_010339342.1:73477-142612 GCF_000700745.2 Antrostomus carolinensis
TGGAAACCATTGTTTAGGGGTTACAATTCTCTCTCTAGAGAGTGTCTCAGGGCTGGGAGCCAGCAGTATGTGGTGGGGAGCCACTAGGCTATGTCACTCTCGCCTTGTGAGGGCATGACATGAAATCAATGCTTTCTGCACCCGAGAGGAGGAAAACACGGTGGCAGTCAGTGCAGGAGGGCAGGCAGCTTGGTCCACCGGCAGAGAGGCTGTCTCAGGTGTCTCTCATCTCTGCAGACACAGCGGGGAAGGCAGCCAGGGGTGGATCAGACCTGCATTTGGTTGCACAGAGTCGGTCAAGCAGAGCGAAACATAAGGAAAATCTTTCTTCAGGTCCCCAGCTGAGTTTGCCCTGACACTACCCCACCTTGTTTGAGGGAGGCAAGAGTCTGGTTACTACGAGCACTTTTTGTTCATTAAACTTGAGCTGCAAGAACTAATTTGCCTTTTGGGCAAGCTTACTGAATACAAAGCTGCATCTTGTCCCTCTCGCACGACCTGTCTGTGTGGGCATTTGCACGGTGCGTCAGGCACGGGCAGAGCTCCCAGCACTTCAGAGGTGGCAACGGCATCACCTTGGCTGGTGAGAAGAGTGAGATCCAATTTTCCTGGCCTGGTGCAAGAGCTTTTCTTTGAGACACAGCAGCACTTTGCAATTGCATTGCTATTGTCTCCCTCACCTGAATTTTGCTGGCACTGATGTAGGTCGCAATGAAGTGCAGTGTGTTTTATCATGAAAGTCCTGCTACTCCTTTCAAAGGGCAAGCCTTGGGATGACCCTTCTTAAGGAAGCCAAGGGCCCTGCAGAGCTGTCTCCATAAGGGCTTGCACCTACCGCAGGGGTCAGACTGCAGTAGCTAACCCCACTTTTGCTGGGGAGGTTGATCTCGGGCAGACCCATCCTTTTAAACCCAGATGGCGATAACTTTGAGACTGAAACCTCTTGCTGCCCCGTGGAGAAAGAGCAAAAGGAAGTTTACAAAAGGCCCATATGTGGCTGAGTCATTTTAAGCAGCTCAGGTACAGACACACCTCTTCCTTATCCAGAAACCTCCTCGGGGAAAGAAAGAAAGACATATGTTTGGCCTCTGCAGCAAGCTCTTATCTTGGCAGGAGAAAGCTATTGATGTTCATGTTTCACATTTCTGGCGCCCAAAACAGGTTCTGATGTTTAAAATGAGGCAGCGGTGGAACCTGTTTTAAATATGTAACAGTCTCGGAAAGAAGCAGCCTAATCACTTCATTATCCAACACAGCAGAAAATGGTTTGAAACCCAAACTTGGGAGAGGGGAGCTTAGAGGAACCTTCCACAACAAGACATTGCCAGCATTAACCCTGGTATTTATTGCTCATTTTAACTATGGTGCACAGCAAGCATTTTCTCAGCCTCGCATTGCAAGAATATATAATTCATATGCTTAATATTTAGCCTCGGCTCTCCTTGCATATGTTACAGTGCTGGAGACTGTTTGTGTGTTTGCTATATATCAGTTGACACCTCTGTAAAATCTTTATATTGAATGCCTTTGGCAACTATATGCCAAATAATAGCATTACCATTTGTAATTTTCTTAGCTGCAGCTTTCCTGTAAGCTTTGCTCTATGCATTACAAGTAGGAAGGATTTAAAGAGCTTTATTGGTTCTCAAGTCTTCCTAATGACCTTTCCTCGCTTTTGTAAGTCAAAATAACTTTTTTTTTCTTTTCTCTTTGTGCATTTTCAAGTAAAACTGCAAAAGCTCCTAAGCAAATAAGTAAGAGAAGTAGATAACCACTGCCTCTGCCCCTGCTTTAATTCTCTCTTCCTCCTCTCTTACCTCCCAACCAGAGTCCCCTGGCGTCACTCTCAGATTTTGTTGACTCTTGTCTTGCAGATGCTTTTCTTCCCTCACTCTCGTCTTCAGATCTGCTCATTATATTAGCTATGCTGGAAAAAAATAGAAAAGACCCTGGTGAAAGATCGGGGCCCAGCGGTGCTAAGCACTGTGCAAATAACACAAAGGCTGTCCTTGCTTCAGGACTCGCCACGTAGGATTTAGACAATATGCCACCGGGGAATAAATCAATAAATGGGAAGGAGAGAAGATATGTTTATACCTGTTAATGATTATGTGAAGTTTCAATAGCCATGTTATTTGCTTCTTTTATAAATTCTGCTTCTTTTCACCTAAAACATCTCAACACTTCCCTGAATCATAGGCTTTTGTTTTGTCTGTCCTGCACAGTGTCTTGTCCATGTTGGGTTGTGAACTTCTCAGAACTGGGACTATATGCTCTTCTTGTTTAGTTAGCACCAGGTACATTTACAGGGTTGTATATTTGCTTAATAAAAATAAATAACCAGCAGAAGTTCCAAGCTCAGAATTACTCCAGACACAGCATTTTCCTTATTGCTTTGTCTTGTGGAAAACAAAGTACATTTTATCCTACGTTTATCATGTAGCTTATGTGGTACTTTTCATTTTGATGTATGGCACACTTTCTAATGTGTCTCCCCTCATGTCTCTTTATTACTAAAGTGTTTCGGTGGAAAAGTATATTACAAACAAATAAATAACTTTCAACTACTGTCACTAGACTAGCAAGAGAGCCACAGGCACAGGCTAGTTGGGTCCATTCATTACAAAGCCTTTTTCAGGACTTCCTGACTATCTTTTTCTTTTAATGAATGTCTCTCATAGCTTCATCCTAGCAAATTTTGCTCTGCAGCTCTTGTTTTCATATATCCCTCCAAAGGGATATTTGAGCTGGTTCAATGCATCTCAGAAGTAAAATCCAATTTAGTTTCCCCAAAAATGAACGGCTGGATCTCATTGAGGAGAGGGGAAAGGAGGAAGAGCAGAGAGGCAGCTGATGGGACCTGGGCTCCTGGCTTAAATCTCTCACTACTTTTTCAGGGAGGGATGGGAACAGTGACTGCTGCTGCTGCAATGGGCCACATTTTTCCCCCCATGATAGCTTCCAGTCCAGGCACCAGCATCAGCCCTGGTCACATCAACAGTGAGCATGACTTTCTAAGGCTCTGAAGGCAAAGCAGCCATCAGTCATGGTGCCAATTGGTACCTTAGCCCAGGCTCAGCCTGTACTGAGTTACTGCTACAGAAACCCAGATTCAGCCTGGGTTTTGAGTCAAGCTAAGATAAGAAACAAGAGTTTGGAAATCAGTGCAATTGTGAATTGTGGATTGCTGGTCTTGGGGAGCTTGACAGACAATCGTAACTAGTGTAACTTGAAGTCAGGTCAGGGCATGGTGATGAGATGACCATTGCTGGCCACTACTGAAGGCCAATGAGACCAACTTTAAATGCATGAAATTTTCTTTGTCCAGCTAGGAAAGAGAGAAAGGTAAAATCATGGCTTAAAAATAGCACCTGCAAAATTTCATTAGTGCCACAAACCTGTTCTCGGTAACTTAATAAAGCAGCATGGGCAGGAGGGTGTAGGCTGCCAGCCCTGCTACAAACACAAGCAACCTCTGTGTTCAATAAAGAAAGGATCCCACCCCACCCCCTGCTCTCCACCATCACCTTCCCTCTCTAAAGCCACAAATATGCCTGAGGTTCTTTTACACTGGCTGGGTTGTACATGCAAAACTCTGTGACAAGCCTATTAAAAGTGTGTTAAATTACAATACTCCTGTTTAGGCTCCTTCACCAAGGTGTGGACACTAATTTATGGCAGCTGCTGGGTGACAAACCTATAGATGAACTGAAGAAGCAAAGGAACTAGGAAAAGAAAGATGAAGAGTATTGCATGGTAATTCCTTTAGGCAGGCCTGAAGCCTAGGAATATATGTTTGTTTGTTTGTTTGTTTGTTTTTGAGCACTTTCTATGAAAATACAGTTAGAAAAGAATTCTTTTAGCTATGTCCTTTATGTTCCCTGCTCCAGCCCGATTGTGTGAAAAAGCAGCTTTGCCATAAACAGATTTTACTATATCAGAGTCAAATTTTACTACATCATTATAGGAGTGTTCCACTGGGTAATATGACTGGCCGCCCTATCAGAAGACCAGTGCTAATGCTGTAGTGAAAACATACCATCACACTTCCCCAATAAAAACTTTTATTGTATCCCAGTGCACATTAAAAACAACACTAACTGCATTAATACATTGTAATTTACTTTTGTATTATGGAGCAAATGACAAAGCTAGTGCTAATGAGGTCATATTTTCCATTACTCCAATGCAAACTCTTGGTTAATCCAGTCCTTGGAGATTTCCATTTGGAACTCAGGCACACTTGTGTGTGCACATGCACGCACAGACACACACTGTGCATGTGCTCATAAGGGATGCTTCCATTGTCATTTTGCTGAATGTGGGGACAGAATATGATTTTATTTTAAACTTCTGCTTTCAAAACATTTATTTTTAATTGCTCTGACATTTGCATTTTGTTCACTAGGCATTCTTTAACCAAAAAATAAATACAGGCATTCCCATCACCAATGGTGTTTCTTACTTGTGAAGCCTCTTTCACACTGTGGTGAATAGAAACACAATTCTTCTGTGCTGCAGAAGACGAGGTTGAACAGATACTTTAGGGATTGCTTATATTTCAAGAGCAATTATTTAAGTAGCTGTAAGCTTTCCATTTTATTTTGTCATGAGCTGAATGTTAGAAGAAAACTCATTTCTCAGGAGATATGGATGATTCTTTATTTCTAAACTTCCTGTGGTGTTTTCTTAATGATGCTATTAAATGATTAAGCTTTGCTTTTATAAATTAAATCACCAAAATGAAACCATTAAGGCTCTCTCAGTTTTATTAAGCATAGTTATTTGCCATCATGCGTAAATTCACTTAAGCAATCATCTACACTATTTGTTTTAAAATTGTGTTGGTGGCAGCACCACAGGGAAGTCAGTTCAGCATGGTGGATGGAGAGACCCATCTCTCCTCGTTTCAGAAGGCTCAAAAGACAGTAATGAGAGCAAAGGATATGTTTATAGGAGAAAGGCAAACCAGTGCCAAGGGCTTAGTGAATGACAGATCACACAGCCTTGCACGGCAGCCTGTCTCTTTCTGGTAGGCAGTTACTCCACCTCTGGGGCTTACTGCTATGCAAATAGTAACATGGGGTTGCACACAGGTGTAGCCTCTTCCCTCCCAGGTGACACAGAATTGGGAGCTCCATTGGGTCACATTAGTTAGCAAATTACTTTGTCTTTATTTTCCCTCCAGTCTATTCCCTTCTTTTCTCTCTGTATCTCTTCTTTGCTCTCTGCTATTTGTTCTTGCCATGTTTTAGTCTCTACTCTGCTGATGAATTAGTCTGTTGCTCAAGGAGAAAATTGATCTTCACTCTTACCAAAGTTGTAAGACAAGTTATACTTAGTTCAGGCTGCAGTATTTTGCTAGCCTGTGCTAGGATAAGAAATAGATGGTACTAAGTATATAGACTTGAACTGCAGCTGCAGAAACTAAATCAGAGACTCTCATTGATATTTACATTTAAAGCCATTCTCTTCAGCTCTTAAAACCACTATACATTTTCAATGATGTTTTATCAGGGAGGCCTTTTTTTCTGGAAAGATTAAAGGGAGAAAGGATGCATGTTTAGTGACTTGGGAACTAGTTTCAGAGTAGAGGAAAAACTGCGTGTTTCTGTTATCTTGGACTGTAACCTGTGGATGTTTTAAGGATGGAAGTGGTGAGGCAGTGTTGTGCTAATGCAAGAACCTTAAGTAGTTTTTCACATATATGTCTAAGAAAGGTAGAAATTATCCACAAGAAAGCAACTGAGGAAGGTATAGTTTACTCTGCTGCAATGGGATAACTTAATTGTCTTCTCTCAGAGCTGTGAAGGGCCGAATTGCTGCCCTGGTTTCACACCGAGCAGGTTTTGCTGATGGCTGTCCCTTCTCTTGTCACTGGAGATGATGGAGATAATGGGGAGACTCAGTAATTGAGTTTGGCATGTGGTCAGAAGTACGTAGTCACAGGGTGAATGTGATGTGCCTCTAGTGCAGTCAAATCTCTCAACCATGGGCAAAGTGTATGTGTTTTCTATTTATTTAGCTTATTGAAATTGTGAAATACAAAAATAAGGAATAATCAACAGTAGCTTTTTTCCCCCTCATCTATCAAGCAGTGCTTGCTGCTGTTCATTTTCAAACTTCAGCTAGTAAATATTCCCAAACTCCATTCTATGTTGTCACTTCACCAGCTTGCTGACAAATAACTAAGTAAATATTTCCTCTTATCTGTTTAAAATATTTTCAGAAAACTACAAGTAACCATGACTCCCTGAAAACATCCCTGAGTTGATTATGTCCAGTTGCTTAGATTTTCAATGGCAGAAGGTAGTAAAAAGACAGTTGAAGGAATTTCAGGAGAAAAAAAATAAAAATCATTCTGAACAAAGTGTCAGTGTTTTAAACCTATTGAGTGCAACTTTTTGTATCATCAGGTTACTTTTTCTATGGCTCTTCTGTCAGTCAATAGTTTGAAAAACTTGAGAGACATTTGTAGAATAATTTGGTATTGAGAAACCTGATTGTTTTTTGCTGCTGCTGAATCATTTGGTTATTCCTGATAAAGAAATTTTGAGTATAATGTGCCTCGTCTGCTTAAGATTCTTCACCTGGGTTTTGCCTGTTTTCCTTCTGAAAGGTGGTTGTTTACTCAGATTTCTCAGGAAGCTAAACATCCAGAAGTAAAGAAATAGTTCTCAGTTGAACGCAATGTTAATAAAACCCAATTTGCATTATATATATATATTTATGTATGTACATATATTTATTTGGTACTTATATGCTGTTAACACATATCTGCTATAACTTTAAAATACTCTGCATTATATGAAGTGCTTTTAAATTTGATGTGGAAGCATATTAAAACAAATGAAAATCAGTAGTAAATCTGGGGCAGTATTATTGAAAACCTGATGCAGATATCTATGTTGTTTGCAGAGAGGCCTCGCTGTCAGACTTGAATAGTTTTGGTGGAATTTTCAATGAAAGAGTTTAAACTGTAGGAACAATAAATTATTTGACTTGACAGAAAACATTGTTATATAGACAAATAACTGGCATGCCAGTAAATAAATGGAGCACATTTTCCAAACATCAATAGATGCCTGGGCAAAAGCTATTTTCACAGGAACAGATTTTTTTTTTTTGTGTGTGTGTGTGTACAGTGGCTCCTGTACAGTGTTTGGAAAATGTACCCATATGTCTACTCACAAATAATGTTCTCCGGTAAGGAAATGCACACCAGGTTTATGGATGCTATTGAGAATTCCCAGTCCTACCACTATGAATAATGCTGCTTACATGCCCTCAAACATGAAAAATGCTCATCTGAATGCACTGAAGTAGCCTGACATACAGATTGTTGACATTATTTTTTAAAGAAGTACTCACATGTGGAATTGATAGTGTTATTCCTCCTTTGCACTGGTGGAAAGAAGAGTTTTGGGAACTTGGCAAAAAACCCCAGTTATTGATATTAGCTAATCGTGGGAGTTTGCTTCAAAGTATTTGAGGGAGAGCAGCAAGGCTGAAGATTTGGATTCCCCAGGGTGGGCAATTGCTCATTGCTCGTGAGTCAGGTCACAAGCAGGCTGCGGGGCCTTAGGCAAATAGCTTCACTGCCTGTTGCCTCTTTTTCCCCATTTGTAATAGCTGACTAGGTATAATTATATATCTGTTGCTTTAGAAGATAAATTAGTTCATATTTGCAAGGCAGGTGAAAGGAAAAAAAGTAAAGCAAGTTACCTCTGGTCTTTTCATTCTTCTTTTTACTAACTGCCCCTTGAAACTCTTTTCCTTTGCTAGGAGAAGAATGAGAAATGCAAGCTGGTGTTTCTTCCTGACATACAATGTTCTTCTGAGCATTAAAACGTCATCGACCTTTTTAGCAAGGTTGACCAGGGTAAGCCAGAGTAACACAAGAGAGACGGTGGGACAGTTCTGCACCAGCTACAACAGGTAGCAATTTGGCTTGCTGTGCCTGCATCCAAATTTTGTCTGTGGAATTGAGCCCTGAATCACATGTTGCTAGGCGGATACTATTTTCAAACGTTTAAGGAAAGCTTTTGAGTGTAATGTGCACTTCTCTCCTTCAACATATACAGACTGCAGCAGTGGGAGAAGCATGCGGCATATCTGTAAAAGCCTGAAAGCTGATGAAATCTCAGTTAGATCTGTTATCTCCCAATGCTTTAAAGGTCTTCAGCTGGGAGATTAAAGAACAAGGTTACTGTGACAATTTGTTTACACGCAGGGAGAGATTAAGATCTCGTTGAAAAGGAATAAAAATAACATCATCTTGAGCTGTCACAGCATGAGACCCATTGTAATCAACACTGGTCTGATTTCAGGGATAATTTAAGACCAATTTATTATCTTAATTAAAAAAAAGAAGAAGGGAGAATTCAGTGTTTCAGATGGCAATTGGACTGCTAAACCACGATGCCTCTGGAGTATCTAGATTTTACACAGTGAGAAACTTTAAAGGTGTTCTGAAAGGGAAGCCAAAATCAGATGATATAAACATTTGAGCCTGGCTTAATAAGCATTGGATTAATTATACAGTTAACCCCAGAAAAGCAACCCCAAAATTCACACTAAAAAATTCAACACAGAAAGCATCACTTCTCCAAGTCTGTTTTGATCCTATGTGGCAAACAGGTGAAAATGAAATAAATACATATGCAGAACCCCCTGTGTTTATGTTTCATGTATATACTTTAGCTGTTTAGTTACAATAATAACATCATGCTGAATATTCCTTGTAACTGCTGTTCTTGAAATTTAAAATCCCTGAGGTACTGGTATCCAAAAAAATGCACAAGCAATTCAGAATTCAGAGAAGGGCTTGCTGTGTTTCACAGGCATTAGGTATCAACCACTACCCCAAAAAGAGGCTATTTCTACTTTCTAATTCATGTAAAATAGCGAAATCGATAGTTCTTCAAGTAAAACAGAGGGGAAGAAACGAAAACAAAATGGTTTTTCCTGGCCTGTTTTTGTGGTGCTTTTGCACTTGTTTTTAGCAAACATTTAGATAGTTATTTCTATCTTGCATGCTCACAAAAAGCAATTTTAAATTTGTTTCTCATAATCATTCACCCTTGGAAGCTCATGATACAAGTTGCTGTATGCTCAGCCAGCTGGTGGGAGAAGATCAGGTGACTCATATGACAGAGCTCCTGGAACAAATAACAAATTTTAAAAGCAACTAGGAAAAAAAAGGGAACCTACTACTAGTCTATCTTTTAAACAGAATTTGAATCAAGTCTGGCAAACTGGAAGAGTGTTTTCAGACATCTCCCTCAGAAGAAAAAGTGGGATGGGGCAGATTAATTACTTATTGTGGTTTTCCCAGTTCTCATGTCTACTCAGGTCTAACCCATTGTACCGCCCTGGGTGAACACCAGATTTTGTGTTCAACTTTGAACTATTCTAAGCCTCTGAAACAAACTCAGACAGAGGTTAAATAGAAAGCTGAATCCATGAGCACCACATCCAGAAAAAGGGGTTAGTGAATTCTCACCTAGGTACAAAATGAGAAAGACCCAAGCTGGTTTTGGGTGAGAATCTCTTGGATCCCAGTGCTCCAAGGCAGGCAGACTGTCCTGTCTTCTTCCAAATGGAAAGACTTTGTAACATCTTCAGATAAACTACTCTGGTGTTTCTCTGCCCATAGCTTTAAGAAGCTTTACCTGGGGAATGATTCAGATGCCTAAAGACAGGTGTCTTACTGTCATTTTAAATCTTTTATGGTATCTTGCTAAGCTTACAAACTCATCACAATAGTACAAGTCTCCCACAGGTCCCTTATCATATCTACCAGCCTGCCTTGGGTAAGCTTGTGTCCCTAAATCGACACTAAATATTTATATATGGGCACCTGAGTTTTTCCTTTAACTTGAATCCTCCTTGCTCTAAAGTAAACTCTTTACCTTCTGGCCTAGCCAGTGTGGCTATGGAGGGTAGATTATTCTCTTCTTTCATCTTTTACATTTCTAAAGACCCTCAGTTAAAACAATTGTGTTCATTCAGTCTCTTTTTTCACAGGCCAAATTCCCTGGAGCTCTGATCTTTCTGCTCTCCCTCTAAACCTGGCCCCAGCCAGCACTGCATGGGCTGGAGGTCACTCAGGAGTCTGGCAGGCAATTCTCCTGCTTATACATGCTAGTATCATGTTTATTTTTTCCACAACATCATAACACTATTCTCTCTTTAACTTGAGACCTGCTCATCTCTTCACATCCTTTGATGAAGTATCACCACCTTGCTGGGCTCTCTCTGTATTCATGTACCTTATTCCTTCTCAGACTAGGACTCCAAAATTCCCAGTACGGACTGGTACCTTATTTTTTTTTCTAGTCCATTTTTTAAATTTATCAAGATCTCTTTGAATTACCCTCCTGCCTTTCATTGAGCTGGCTGCCCTCCCCAGCTCAGTCTGCTCTGAACATTTAATACACATATTCTTTATTTCACTGGCTTTAACGAACACAGTCCAAGGACAGAGCCCAAGGGAGCCTGCTCAGTATCACTTTCCATTTTGACCCCTGATAACTTACCTCTGCAATCCCCATGGTTCAGATATGCTTTTCTACATGGTCCTTTTATTCATTTGCCCCACTCAGAGAGTAATTTTCCTGGAGATTTGGGATGTGGTAGAAAGGCACAGATTTCAAAGCAATATGTCATTTTACCCCAGCAGAGGATCTGACTGTTTATTTCCCCTCTCCCATTGAATCCCTTTGTCCTGTTGCCCTGTGTATAAAGGCAATATGAATAACCCAGAGCCATGTGGAGGGGGAGGTTACTGTGACTCACACTACCATGCTTTTTTGTTCCCCCTCTTTGGTGCTGTATTGCCTAGTGCATGTCCTCACTCCTGGCTCTCACCACAAAAGGCAGCAACAATCAACCAAACCTCGGAATGAGTAATCTGCTCACAAAGAACCCTTTGAGCGCACAAAGTAGTTGCAGGGAGGAAACGTCCCACTGGGGAACCAGGTGGACAGCAAACATTCGCTTTCCATTACAAATGAGTTCAAGGGAAATGGAGTCACCCCAGCATGGGATGCCAAATCCGTATCCAAAGCTACTTCCCACCATCCAAGTCAAACATACTTCCCTTTCTCTCCCTCCCCATCTCCCCTCCTTGTTTACAAACACGTTTACAAGTACTTGATAGGTGACCTTATTTACTTAGTAACCTGTGGATTCATTTATCTTGAAATTAGCAGGTAATGAACTGGAAACCCTCAACAACCCTCCCACTAATTAACATGATAATAAGATTGTTTTGCTACAGAGGTACAATTAGCATGTATGAGCTAGAGGGGGAGAAAGATCAATAAAATGTCTGAAGGGTACTAGGAACTGGTCTCAAGAAGAGAACAAAAGAAAAGAGCTTTATGGGGTTACAACAGCAGCAACAACTTACAGGCCCAGTGCTTTAAAGATATCCAGAGTAGTGGTCCTCTTTCCATTAGATTGTCTGCAAGTAGGCTGGGAGGGGATACCTGTGTCATGTACTGCTTCTTGCTGTGCAGGGTAGATTAAGAATGTATGAAGAGTATTCTAGCTGGTAAAAAAATATAGACGAAAAAACAAATGTTGGGGAAAAAAACCAAAAACATATATATGGCATCTGTCCATAAAAAAACCGCAGGTGTTAGATGGTGAAAGGGAATGACATAGAGTCATTTACTGCTCATAATCATGCGAGGACTTCAGCATGCATGTTGAGAAACCCTCCTCTGCTGTTCAACTGCCTTTAAGGAGATTACTTGGGTAAGTAATGCTTAAACATAAATCTTTGCAGGATCATGCCTTTACATAGGAAACTGAATGGGAAATAGCAAGAAAAAATGGCAAAACAATTTTAATAGCCTCTGTTTGCTAAGTCAGATTGGTTTGACTGAAGGGAGTTAGGGAGAACTCACATGTGAGGGTGATGTGCAGCTGGAGAGAGCTAACTTTGCCAGCCAGGGATGTCTGTCTCCTAAAAATCCCTGATTAGGTGGGAAAAAGCTGTGCCAAAGCAGTGGTATGCCTTCCCAGATCAAGTAATATGAAGGAAATGTGAGGATTTTTCTTTTCTACATTCATAGTTGCTTGTTTACTAATATATTTCCATCTACATGAACTGGGTCCAACACATCCATGGCTCTGTTGGGAGGAAAGGAGAGATACACAGCTGAGATGCATGATATGGCTGGACACAAACATGGCATAGGAATTAGTAGGCTGATGGGTAAGAAAGGGTATGGAGCTACAGCCTTGTTAGTCCTTCTTTATCCTTCTGTGAGTAAATCCACACCTAATTACTGAAAATAAAGTAGCACTCCAGCACTTGATGCATTGATGTTGTGTTGAAGAGCCAGCAACCCTTACCACTGCCCTTAGGCAGATATTGCTGGATAAATTAAGAACTCCAGCTTTCAGTTTGGAGGAGTTTGATTTAAGTCTCTTAGGTCTCAGTGAAGCTCTATAGGATTCTTTATTTTTATGTAAGTTCCCATAAGTGTTGGCTCCTCTACACAAAACCATATTTTGCCCTAGATGACTTGGGATATGAGATCATTCACGGTTGCTTGACGTAAACAGTGGGTGCTGAAGGCTCAAATCTGGCCCCAAGATTTTTTCCTCACATCTGGCTTAACCCCACATCTGTCCTCCCATCTGTACTGACACCTTCTGTCACCTCTGAAACTTTACATTGCACAGCACATTTCAGCACAGAAACTGCTGAGGAATTTGGGATAGTCATATGTCTGGAATTTGAGTCTTCAGGTAGCACTGACAAATCCTGTGAATATTTTACCATGCATCTGATTTCCAAACGAATGTTATTTATCAGTCACTTGAGTTCACAGAATATTGTCTCCTGGCATTCTTTAGAGTGTGAAAGAGGAAGGAAAACTATTAATTACTTTTGATTGACATTTTCCATTTGTGTGTGTGTGTGTAGGGGGGAGTTGTTGTGCATTTTTTTAATAGAACCTCAGGTTTGAATTGGGTAAACTGACACCTTGCAATCTGATCTGACAGCCCTGCTTTGTGTGGGAGTTTGTACGACTCCAAAATTTCAGCTGAGAGACTTTCTGCGTGAGCAGTCATTTTATTAGAAGTTTTGACACCTCTCCTAGCAGGGATCAGTGCCCGCTGTGTGAACGGAAACACCAAAAAGAGCATTGTGTGATACAGAGTGGGAAGGGAATAAAAGAAGTTCTGTACCAAATAGCTGAAATTAGCTCAGATAAAGATCCTTGAAGACTTTACCTCACAACAGTAATAGTGGGACACTGGGGGCCATCCCACTGTAATTCTTGTTGTGGATTGATATTATGGTTTAAAAATCACAGATACCCATACAGTTTTGTTAAGTTTTGTTTCTCCTTCTGAATCTGCCTGTTTTCTGTTATTTTGAGTTTAACTGTTTACAATTTTCTCTTGTAAGAAGGTGGCAGCATCTTTGCTTTCTTCCAACTTTGTGGCTTGAAATTAGCAACTGATTTGTTGGTGCTGGGCTTTGAAACTATTATCTGTACCTGTATGGGGTAACACCAGCTACCTGAAGTGATTCAGAGCTTGGTGGTGCTACAGATTGTGCCCTCCTCTGCTGCCGTTGATGGGACTGAGAAAAAGGGAGAGTTGAGAAGGCACTGTTTAGTACACAATTTTGTATTCCTGAAATAGAGAAACCTTGGCAGGACTTATCAGAGGTGTCCTGCCTCCATGTGGGGTGCAGCTAGGTGAAGGCAGTTGGCCAAGTGAGAAATATATCAAGCATAGACTGATTACAGTCAGCAATGTGAAATGCAAGGATCTGACTCAGAAGGAGGAGGAACGCGTGGGGGCTGCACCTCAGGGGACTGATGCAGTCCTGAGCATGATGCACAGGCAGACCCTGCAAACCCTGTCTTCTGTTTTTACTTTGTCCCAATTAGCAAAGGGTGTTTTTGTATGTGACTGAATGCGATCATGGATGGGAAAGTCATAAGACTTGGCTACATCTGAAATTTCCTGTCTTTCTATCACATCCTCACCATACCCTTCATATTAACTGGGGGCTTCTTGCATAGATTTTGGACTGTAGAGACAGAAAACGAAACCTATCAGTTGTAGAAACTGTGCTGAGGATTTTGTGGGGAGAAAGTAGGCTGTTTTTTTTTCTGCTCCTAGTCACCTGCCCTCTGTGAGGTTGATAAATACCTGTGAAGCATTTGCTAGAAAAGTTCCTAGGAGTTCATTGTAATGAGCAATCCTTCTGGCCTAGATTTGTATCTTCCTTGAGAATAGGTGTAATTTTAGATCTGCTTTGCAAGCTCTTTTTTTTTTTTTCTTTTCCCCCTTTTCTTTCCAATACTCCTCAGTACAATAGGAATCTTGTCCCATGGTGTGAAGCCCCTGCAGAGTTATAAAATTGTGTCACCTTCCCTGCCTCCCTTATAAGTTACTCTAAGTGACACTATTAAAAAGAAAAACCACAGGATCTCCTGGGATCAAAACAATGTCCTGTTGTTATCTTAACACCACTCCGTTTGGCTTTTTTGGCTTTTACCTTTCATTTCCTACAGCTCTATGCAAGCAGAGCTTGCCTTGCATTGTGCTTCATTCCATGCATGCATTTTCTCAGAGAAGATGCTTTTATTTCTGAAGGATATGCTGGGTGGCCAGAGGTTTCAGATTTCTTCAGCAGGGATTCATCTCTTCCAGGATGGGGGAGGTTGGAGTGAACAGGCCAGCTAAGAAACTTTCATCTTTGTGCAAGAAGGGAGGAGAGACTTAGATGCTCATCACTTCCTCAGATGAAGATTTAAGTTCAAGTATTAACTAATAAACTCCCTGTCCTGTGGGAGTTGAGATAGGGTGTGTGGGGGACGGATTGGATTGAACATGTGCGAGTTTCCCACTTTGAGCAGGAGTTTTGGTGGCCTGGAAAATGTAATGTGTTTTTCCTTGCAGATGCTCTGGAGTGTGACTCACAAGCCCTTGCAGCTCAGACAGTTTTGCAGAATAAGCTACCAGCAACCCCTTTGTCTTTCATGTGAAATTGAATAAGTTCAAGGTATCTCATACCTTAGAGCAACCTACCATTGTAAGTTGCTGCAATAGGTGTTTTCACACTTGTTTCCCCTCTGTTAACAGCAACAGAAGTTGCCTATGCAAGAACAGGTTTATCACCATGTAAATGCCCGGGTCCAGAACTCATCTACATGTTACACACCCTTAAGTCTATTTGAATGTGTGATGTGTCCAGTCAAGTTTTCTATGTTACACATGTATGCAACACGATTTTATTTGTAACTCAAAGATCCTGTTATTATATATTAATATAACTTGAGGATGAAACTCTTCATAATGCTACCTTGCACTTATTGTTTTTGACCCAAAAGCCCACAAAGTGTCTGACAAATGCTAAATGGTTTTACCAGAGACCCTGGAGGTCATTAATTACAGTTATATCCATTTTACACATATGCTAAGTGAGGGTTTCAGTAGTTTGTACCAGAGCATGCAGTGACTTGGTGCAGTGCGTGAAGTAGAGACAAGTGTCAAAGTTTTCTGCCAATCCACAGAATCTCCCTATGAACAGTCTAATGTCAGCTTTCAGCTCACGTGCTTGGGGACTGGGTATGGAGCAAAGCTCCAATTTTCTTGGGAGGGACTTATGATTACATAGGCAACAATCTTTCAGTGTTCTAGAGCTGTACTATCCCATAACACAGAGTTGCCCCGAATTGAAAGAGGACATTCCCACCTTGGCCCTTGATCCCATCCTGAAGCACATATCCAGCACCACTCTTTTTGAGAGGTATGCACAGAGCTGTGGCTGGGAACAGGGGCAAGATTTATAGGAAAAAGGGTCTTTTAGATGAGAGTGATGAAGCAGGCCCAGCATTATTTGCACTTTGGGTGTTGGGTCATGGTTTTTAGCCCTTCTGGAAGGAGAAGAGAGCTGTAGAACTGCAGTAACCCCCATTTTGTCTGGCATGTTGTCCAGCTGCCCTGGGAACTGATGCCAGCTCTCCTTATGGAAGTATTGCTGGGCTGGAGAAGAAACATTACCTTCTTGAAGGTCTCTGTAGCAATGACAAAAGTATCTTACAGACTGTACAAAGCTAACTCCTCTTGATGACAGAATCATAGAATGGTAGGGGTTGGGAGGGACCTCTGGAGATCTTCTAGTCCAAGCTCCGGCCAAAGCAGGTTCACCTAGAGCAGATTGCACAGGATCATGTCCAGGTGGGTTTTGAACATCTCCAGAGAAGGAGATTCCATAACCTCTCTGGGCAGCCTGTTCCTATGTTCTGTCACCCTCCAAGTAAAGAAGTTTTTCCCCATCTTCAGATGGAAATTCCTGTGTTCCAGTTGGTACCTGTTGTCTCTCTTCCTGCCACTGGCCACCACTGAAAAGAGTCTGGCCCTATCCTCTTGACACCTGCCCCTTAGATATTTATAAGCTTTGATAAAATCAAATTATGATAAATGGTGATGTCATTATAGTGAAAGCACATAGGTGAGATGCTCCACCAAACCTCTGTTCTGTCCTGGAACTTATGTGACCCAGTTCACTCCCATATGTAAACAGCCTTTGCTGTTTACTCACAGTTCTACAGAAAATTAGGTGGCTAAGGAGGAACCTGAGCTAGAAATGTTGCATCCTCATCTAGACTCTATCCATTAAATAAGTCCCTCATAGTCTTAACTTTCTGAACAATTAAAGTATTAATAAATTAATTATGTACTTAATTAGTATGAAAAGGTAACAATCTGAGAAATGAGTATGTTGCAGGCAATCTCATATCTTCTTGTTAAAGATAGATTTAGCCTTTTAATTTCCAGTGGTTGCTTCCACCACTGGAAGATGCTGCAGTTAATGTGCAATTCAAGGCTCTTGGCTGGTAGACCACAGCATCAGACCAGTCTTTCTAAGAGAGGTGAACACAACCTGACCCCTTAGTTCTACACAAAGGCTTATTGCGATATACATCTCTACCACCGTCCCTTTTACCTTTGTGTGACATTTCTGAATGTTTTGAGGTGGGTTTTTTGGGGGTTTTTTTTGTTTTATTTACTTTAATTAAACATGACTAAACAATAATTCTCTGGGTGGGAATCATTCTTCCTAATAACCACACTGTGCATACTAACTATACTAAAAATAAATCTTGTCTCTGACTAGTTAAAAATTGCCGTGATTTGTTGATGCTTTTTACCTGTCACTAGTAAGATATAAATATAAATAAGTAGAATTACATTTAAAATATCCATCACTTCACATATGGAGAGTGGCAATGAGTGGGCTGTAATAATAAAATATACTTTATAAGTGTCATAATCATTCAGACACCAGGAACTCATAAGCCACAGATCTGACATTCAGATGATGAATTGTGATTTTGTTTTAAAAGCCAGACATGTCAACTCCATGTGCATATTGGGAATTGTAGTTCAAGTGACCTCTGCTAAAACACTGACCTTAACAATGACTTTGTTTTACATTTCCCAGAAACTTTTTAAGTAGGTGTGATACTTTTCAAATGCAGTTGCTGCACTAACACTAAAATAAAGTAATTTAAATAATTTAAAATATTTTTGACACATTTGTTGTGGTCATATATTATAAGACACAGAAAATGAGATTCAGTGAATGGCTTAAAATTAATTATATTTTGGGGTCTTAGTAACATCATAAACCCCTTGAGATTCACCTGTGTGATATATGATATCACTGGATAAGATTGTATTCTTCTAAAACTCTACAGCTCATCCATTCTTGCATGCAATAAATAAATACATTAAATATACATATGGAGGAGTGTTTGTGTTGGTACATATGAAAGCAGATTAGATAACACTCAAGGGAGACTCCGTGGACTGTAGGGATCTTAAATCTGATGGAGGAAAGTTGATTCAGTGGACTTCAGAGACCTAGATTCTGCTTCCTCTTTCTGCTGCAAGTTCCTCCTGCGTGACCTTGGACACGCTGCTTAAACCCAAATCTTAAAAGTATTTAGGCTCCTGATTCTTGACGAGATGCTCGATTCATGCTGATTTCAGTGGCAATTTAAGATCTGAAAGGGAACTAAGCCATAAAATCCCTTTAAAGATCAGGGCTATGTTTCTCTGGGCTTCAGTTCCCTACTTTTAAGATGGAGATACCACTAATTCACAGGGACTTTGCTTGGGTGAAAGCATAAAGGATCATAAGGCAGCATGGTCCTGGGAGCTGTACTGATGTGTGAAGTCCTGCCTCTGATTCCCTATGAATAGCTGCATGCACTATATAGCTATAATTATAATTATATCAAATGAAAACACAATTAAGTTCCAGAATTGGAGCTGATTGGCATAACAAAGCTGAGATTTACTGCTTCCTTCACCAGTACGGTGCAGGTTCTAACACAAATCATGCCTCTTAGCCTTCAATTTGATAAACTTTCAGCTATTTTGACATGTAGAGCCAACTGCAGCCTACTCCATCCTGACAAAAAGAGCCTAACAAATGGATTTTCAGTCACCCACTGAACAGAGCTAGATGACAGATCTACATGAAATCCTTTTTGGAGGGAAGGCAGCCTTTTAACTTGATTGATGAAATTATATCTAAATCTGGTAGATTTGGGACTTCAAAGGCATTTTTGCCTACTTAGGGCATCCCAGATGAAGGGAGTATGCTATTTGTACCAAACTCCCATGCTCAAGTGGTTTGCAAATTGACCCCTTTGTAATAGGTTAAAGGTTCCGCGCTAGATAACGGTGGTTCATTTTGATTAATTATGTCAGGGAATTAATGTATGATTACTAACTTTTAGCAGACCCTGCTCTTTCTGACCTCGAGCTGCTTGTTTGTGTGGCTGGTTGTAATTTTCGACCAATGGGTTACGAGAGGTCACTGTGTGGTCAGCATATTTTAAACAAAGAAAAGGGAGGTGGGGAAGGGGGAGCAGAGAAACAGCAATCTCAGATCAGAGTGGATGGACTACAGTTTACTGGCCTGACAGGGGAGATTTGTTAAGTGTTTTAACAGTAGATTTTTATACATGTACCCTTTCCAATAAAGTATTCTTCTTGAAGAGCTAAGAGAGGGGCCTGGAAAGATTTTGGGAGGATAATTTAACAGTTGAATGTTAAGCCCATAATTGCACTTCATACTGGTTTCAATAAAGGAACCCTGTTAAAAAACAAACTGGGCCATGTTCTGTTTAGCACTTGGACTGGCTCAAAGTAAGGCTGAAAAATTCTTATTAAGCCAATGCCTGGGAAATGCCACTTACAATTTCTTAACCAATCACCGAAGAGTTAGCAAAGGTTGATAAAACAAGGTTTTGTGGGGATTTAGCTCCATTTCATATTTTAAACTTTTGGTTGGGTATGTGAAGCCACCCGAGAGATTCTAAAGATGAGAAAGGAAATATGTAAGGTCAAATCCTGTAAAAACCTCTGCACACTGAACCAACTGTGTTCGCTGTGTTCAATGTCGTATTCAATAGAATTGCTCATGCTGAAAGTGAAGACTATGCTTCGGTCTCGACAGGACATTAGCTATACTATGAAAATCATGGTTGACTAATGTGTAGAGGAAGGTTCCAGGAACCAGGAGTCTTAAATTCCTCCAGTCCTTGCACAAATTTGTGGTCTGATTCTGGTAGAGATCTTGAGACAGAGAGATCTAAGCATATACTTTTAAAGCAACTGAAGTAGGACTTGAGTTTTAAAGATGCTACATGCTAAGTGCCATTGGAACCAAGGATACTTATCACTTCTGAAAATTGAGTAATACTTACTGCTGGGCCTAAATATACACAGAATTAAGTAACCAACTACAAATGTAAAAAACAAATGGCTGTTATCTTTCCTGGGCCTCGCACTTATGTTAAAAATGGTTCTAAAATATCTACCTTCTTTATAGGAGCACCAAGAGGCTTAGTTCATTGATGTTTGCAATGTGCTTTATAGTAGTGCCTTAGATGAAAGGCACTACTGATGCTTAAAGAATGATGATTATTATTATAATACTTCTAAGAACAATAGGCACATTTGTTTTATTTTCCACCGAGCCCCTTCAAACACCAGGGTGTCCAATTAAGTTGTAATCGGAATAAGGGCTAGGAGTTTGCTGAAACTTTTCCAGTTTGCTTTGGAAACCCCAAGTTTGCCTTATTCTTGGTTGTATCTTTTTGCCTACATACTGAACATGGGGCTCTTGAGTTGACTTTAGGGTCCCTTAGTTTTGTTATTCCTTGCAAAAATGTGCTTTTGCCAAACTGTCTTTTGCATTTCAAGTGAGAACACTGTAACATAGCTTTGTAAAAGGAGAAAGGGGTGCTATCTGAGGCCCTGGGCCACCTGATCTAGTGGCTGGCAACCCTGTCCACAGGAAGGGGGTTGGAACTAGATGATCTTTAAGGTTCTTTTCCACTCAAGCCATTCTATGATTCTCTGATTCTATCTGGACAAAAATGTGTGGTGTTGGTAGGGTCAGGAAGGAACATTTAGAGCCAAAAAGATGTAAACTTTGCAGAGTGGGATGAAGAATTGGAAGGGAGAAAGAGATGGGAAAGATAAGGACAGTGAATATGATGAGAAGACTGTGTATGGAGACAGAGATAGCAAGGGTGCCAAAGAAACAGAAAAGCTAAAGTAAAGAGAAAAATAAGTATTTTGAATTGTGTATATATATGTGTGTATGTATATGTGTGTGTATATATATATATATATACACACAGACAAACCTGCATACACATCTGTTATGGTTTGCTAAAATTGCCTGGCTCTTCTGAAAATTCCCTTCATACAAAAGGAAGATAAGCAAGAAGATTTAAGATTCATTTTAGTAACACAAGGAAAAGCAAATCTCAGACAGGACTGAACGCTGAGCTCTCACAATCAGTTGGCACACTGCTCATCATTGCTGATTGCCCTGCAGCTTTCATAGGCCAACCCACAATAAACGTAATTCAAACTAGTGTCTTTTACCACTTAGTAAAGGAAAGACTTTTCAGGCTGACAATTCCTTAGACCAGCGTCCTGTTTAGTAACCTAGAGTGCATCCTGACTCTGCTCCATGACTGGCAACCAGAAATTCAGTTTCCTAGTCCCCGCTTTGACTCTTAGACACAATTGCCTCTTGAGCTCTTCATTTAATAGAAAGTCTCACAGCTGCTGTCAGAGCATGAATGTCACTATTATTTACTTATTTAGTCATTTTACAGTAGTGTTAAGGATCTCAGGCAGGTCATTGTACTTGCATTTAACAAATGGCAATCCTGCCTCAAATGATTTACAATCAAAGCTGTTGATTCAGGAAAGTACTTGCACATACATGCTCTTCAAGTAATCACAAAAGCACATGTTAACTTGCTGTCATACATTAGATGAAAACTTCTTTCAATATTATCTGTCCAGAATTAGGGTCTGAGCTGAAAACATAACAAGCTGTGGGAAAAAATGAAGAGTTGTAGGGGACAAAAGGATTTCAGGATGTGCTGGCAATGTTATAACGTTTTCAGCTGGCTTTTATAGGAAAAGAGAATTTATTAAATCATGCTGTCTGTCTGTCTATCTACCCCTAATAACTCAAACTTGATGGACAATGTCAACCATACTCGGCAGAAGGGTAGGCAGTGTCAGGTTAAACACACACCCATGGGCACAAGCACAAAGTCCTCAGTTTAGATAGTCCCCAAATTGTATCTACTGCTTGAGTTTGCATGGCACTCAGGTGGCTGGCATTGCTCACTATGAAGTAGGAGGGTAAAACAACAGAGGCACAACCATGCTTTCAGCCACATGAGAATCTACACTGCAGAAAGGTCAACATATCAGGTTTTAGAAGTTCCACTTCTCAGGGAACCGCTGGCTTATTTGTTTTTGAGCATAAGGGGATGAATTCCTGAGTCCTTTGAAGGTGAAGGGAATTTGGTGTTGCTTCCTATGGCGCTGGGACTGTACTCTGTTACACAGCCTTTAGGGACAGAAAATAGTTGTTTCCTTTGTTAATAGGAAAAAACAAAGCCAATTAGGAACAACAGTAAAGAATGCATCAGGCATTGGTTGCTTTCTACATGTTTGCACATCAGATACCTGCATTTTCATGCTCTTGTGTGTGCCTAGATTTTGGGTGTTGCGCACACTCTGATTAAAGAACAACTCTGAACAATGCTATTTAATTTAATGATCTTAATAAGCACATAGGGGGAGTGCCTTTACTGTATAGACACAAACAATGCTACATGCTTCAACATGAAACGTAATTAGGGTGTGCAGTAAAAGGGGTGAGGGGGAAGGGGACATTTTTTTTAAAAATGAGAACAGAGGTGACTTCCAACAAAACTTCAAAACCAGCCTGGCTAACAATGAACATAGCCCCATTCTTTTTAATCATCAACAAAATCTATCACACATGTTCTTTCAAGTAAAGTTTATTAGAAAGAAATTGCTACTAGAGAACCACATGTGAGCTCTGACTTGGCAAGGTCAGGCCAGGGCAATAAACCCTTGAACTTTACAAATATGCAAAGCTGACATAAATAACAAATTAAACCCAGCCAGGTGTAGAGCTGCAGAGAACTGCTTGCCAGAAAGATTCAAATTCTGGCTAGCATGACCTCTGTTAGCTTGTGTGGAAAGTGTGAGCTTATCTCCTTGACTTGTTGTCCATTAGGGTTCATACCTGTGGGCTCAGGTCACCTTCTTCTTCTCATTACCTTAAAAAAATCATATCACTTCATTAGAGATGTTTGTTCAGTTTTTGAGTGTCCTCAGGCATTTGGATGCATTGCTGGGTGAGTGCTGATGTTGTCAGAGCTGGAGAATGCCCTCGGCACTAACCGTGCTTCTGCCTGGATCTGTTGAGTACTCTTTGAGGGATCAATCCAGGGTCAACCAGCAAAAGAGAGCATGGAGGTGCTTCTGCTGGAGGATTCGGTGAGATAGGATTGGGAAGAGAGGACTGGGGTCTTTGACTGCTGTACAGGGTAACATATGCCCCATATAGCTGAAGTCTGGAAATTGGTAAACATAAAGGTACCACTGGTACAATGTACCAAATGGCTGACTGGTCCTGTGAGCCCTCTGAGAGCCACTGCTCAGGTAGCTCACAGATTACACATCACCCAAGTGCTATTTTGGATCGAGCTCCAAGAGGTGCTTTAGAAAAAGGAGCCAACCCTTGCATCAATTTTAGCCATAGCTGTTGCAAATTCTCTGTGTAATCAGGACTTCATTAGAGGTGTAATTCTCACTGCAATCAATCATTGTATCATTCTGAGCCTCACCACCAGATTTCCAGAGGCGTTCAGCTGCAGATACACCATCTCAGAGGGATTTTCAAATGTCTCTTAAGCGCATTAAGCACCTAACTTCCACTGAATGCTCAAGGGGTTTTTAAAATCCCACTATGTGTCTCTCTCCATCTTGCCCTTAAACAAGTGCTTAATTTTAAGTGCAGGTAGTTTCATTGATGTGCATAGTACTACTTGTGTGGTTAAAGTTAAACATGTGCTTAAATGCACAGCTAAACCATGGCTGTAATGGATGGGGGAGGAATTTGATGCAAACATACACTGCTTTAAATATAAATGTTTCACTATTGCATCTTAATTTTTGGATACTGGTTTGAGGCAAAAGCAGTAAAAAAGAAATGTCTCTTTAGACTTGAAAATTGAGGAAATTTGCTCTGAGAGTCACAAAAAAGGAATAATGTGGCATGTTGGGACATGATGTTCTACAGAATCCCTTTACAAGTGTAACCAGACTTTACAATATCTTTGCTACAGGAATTGCTTTGACTTTTTTTTTTTTTTTTTTAAATGCAAAGCCAGACCTCTTACAAAAACACTTCCCTTGAGAGGCAATAGTCTGTAGTGACTACCAAGCTGTCGTGTCATCTTGAGCAACACGTTTCACCTCTCTGTGCTTCTATTTTCCCTCCCACTGTCTTTACTATTTATATTATAAGAACTCTGGGGCAGGGACGGTCTCTGTGTTTGTATAACTCTCTTTGTAGTGATGTTGTCTCTCTGCTGGGACCACTCAGTCCTGTCATTAGTAAAATCTAGTGACTTTCTTGCACAAACTATCAAAAAACTGTAGGACTAAGTGATCACATCCCCCCCCCCCCCCCCTTTCTTGCTTACTTCAGGTTTTAGTTTTGTCTCTGAGTCACAGGTTAGGGCTCTTCAATGTATGAGGTTTATAGAGACTTGTTAAAGAGATCTGTCCTGATAAATGGGTCGGATGCTTTTTATAGAGTTCTCCACTGGGTCCACTCTGTCATAATGAAGCTTTAACACAAGCCTCTGCAGAGCAACAAGAGAGAAATCTGGGAAAGAGAAAGTGAAGGGAGATTGGGTGAGTTTACACTATGTGTTAAGTGGAAGAGCTGCAAAGAGGTTGGGAGACTTGTCATGAGATGCAATTAAAGGTTCCTCTGGGAGTGTCTGTATAAACTCTACACATGGCAGAAAGAAAACAGACAGCTGACAGTTGTACTCTGAAGTCTTAGAAGAATATACAGTGTTCACTGCTGACACTCAAAGGCAATTTTGCCAAGTTCTGTGAAGTCTAAACACTTTTACTAAGAGTTACGGACAATTCCTGTCAAAGAAGAGCTTGAATTTCTGTTCTAGCTGTTATGAGCTAGCTTCTAGGAACCTCCTTTGAACTGAACCTGACACACACTTTGTTTGTTTTAGTTATGTTTCCATTTGACAGAGGTTCTTGCTAGTGCTTTTTTGCCTTTGCTATTGATTGTGGCTGGAGTGTGTGACAGGTAGCCCATCTGCCTCGATTCCTATGCAGAGCACATCCTGTGATTCTTGGGTCAGACTTTTGTTGCGTGTCTTTTGGATTTTCTATCAGGTGTGTGTTCATGTATGACACAGTCAGAAGTGCAAATGGGGAAATATGGGGAGAGGACAAGTTCTGTTGGACTTTGAGGACTGGGGATCAAATAAATCTTGCCTGGAAGGATCCAGTCCTTAAGTACCTTAAGAACTGTGTGGATGGTTGAGGCTGCTGGTTGAGAGAGGAATTATGAGAGGAAACCTCTGATCTACTAACTCTTTCAGCCCCCTTTTCCTTCATAGTGTTGGGAAGGTTGATTGAGGATGTGAGTTGGTTTGAGATTGAGTGGCTACTAAATATATTTAATTAGAAGGAAATCTCTGCAGATCTGCAGTGGAAGTTGTGGTCAAAAGGAGAAATAGCTTGGCATAGTCAGTAGATACAGAGGTCCAAGCCTCTATCCGTCTTATACAAAGCAAGAGCTTTAACTTATGTTTCCCTTAGTTACCTGGGTGAGGTCCCCAAGCAACAGGCTCTTGGCTATTTTGGTCAAGGCCCACATTTACCATAATGTTTCAATGGGTCAGTATTGCAAGATGGTTTCTGTTTACTCTGTGAAGATCTCTGTTCCGTGTCAGGGAGTCTGTTGTTTTTTTTTTTCCTGTAGTTACCAGAACAAAAGGGAGGAAGTCACTAGGCCAAAGAAGTAAAGAGACAACTCATCCTTTCTTTGACTTCTTCTAGCATTCCATGGGCAGGTCTTTAAAAAAAAAAAGAAGCAAGATGTAGAGAACCTGAGCATTTCACATCATCAGAGGCATTATCACAAAATATTCTGGCTATTTATTTTTGGGGTGGAATGACTTTACTCTGAAGACCTCAGAAGTCCTATAGAAGGAACTCAAATAGTTTTTAATTTATTTCTAGATATAGGGGAATGGAAAATGAGAAGAAAACAACTTGGAATCCACAAGAGAATTTAGAGTGCAAATTTAATTTATATGGGATGACTGTGGTGATGGGAAATACAGAAAACTCTAAGTTTTGTTGGTTGGACCAGGCTCAGAGCCTAAAGGCATATATCACTGAAGAGTATTAAATATTTAAAAGAAGGTTTATTTAGAGTCCTCAAAACTGACAGGATCTTAAATACAAAATCATATGGCAAGAAAGCTCAACATCATTCTTGTCAGGGTGAATTAACTGTGGAGTAAAGCCCTGTATAAATAAGCAGCCATGGAAATTCCCAGCTTTAGTTAAAGTCCTGAAAAACAAAATCACCTCCACTCAGAAGAAAAAAGAATAAGGCCAGAGTAGGAAGAAAGAGGCTAGACTCAAGCTCTCTGAGCAATTTTATCAGCACGTATTTCTCAGGTAAGTCCTCAATTATTTTAGCAACAGAATACAAAAGAATTGTATTTCCAGGGCCCATTGTTTATTGCCCAGTACAACTGGCATTGGTTGAAATGAATGACATTTATAATGTGTTTAATGATACAATTTTTCAGTTGAATCTTTCCCTTCTAGATGTTTCTTTGAGCTTTTGGGGAAGTGTTCCTCCTCAGGGGAGGAAGCTGCTATTATTATTATAAGGAGATTCAGCCAGGCTATACCTGAGAGACCCATTGAGAGTATTCATCTCTATCTTTCTTTTTTAATCCTTCTTACAACCACATCCCCTCCTGCATCAAAAAAATGTCCCCTCTTGCTTAGACTGCTGAAATTTGTGGCATGACAGAAAGTAAGTTTGGCCCAGTAGATTATGATGAGCATCAGCATGTTGGTCATGCTGGTGTAAAGGACATGGGACTCCACTACAGAAAAGGTAGACCCTGGAAATGAGCCTTGGCCAAGAGCCACAGCAGTGTATGTGCTGTATTATGGTAATACGGACTTCCTCTTGCCTTGTTTGTGCATCACAACATATCTTGGGGGGGTTTTAAGGATCTCTAAAAAAATTTCCTTCCTAAGCCATAGCAGAGACCTGCCAATGTGGTATTTGTACTGCTGTGGAAGCTCTTATCCAGAAGGTCAGTCGAGGAGTGTAATCAGTTTAGAACTAGATGTTGTAACTTACTTGAATGAAAGATTTTTTCTAAAGGTGACATTAAGATGAAATATTTAAGATAAACCAGAAGATTTGACTGGAAATTCACAATGTCCCTCTGAAACAGTCCACACTGATTTACTGATCTTCCATTTTCAATTTATGAGCTGAGACCAGAGTATACCACTGGAGGATGCGAATAGAGTAGTCATATTAGAGCCAGCTCATATATCCTACAGACAGACTTTGGAAGAATTAGAAAGTATAATAAAGTGCTTGTCCCTTTAAGACACTGCTTGGCTCCTTGCCATTTTAGATCCTGGAGCATTAGATATTTTAAAAGCCCTTAAAACTGTCTCTTTTATTTTTTTTTTCCTCGTTGTCTGAGGTTTTCACCTTTTAACAATGAAGAAACAATGGTAGGAGCATCCCTTTGCTTTACAGCTTTCTCCCCCTACAGCTTATTGAGGGATGAATTCTGCTCCCCATCACATTATTTTAAATATGAGATAACTCTTCTGAAGGCAGAGCATGTATATGGCATGGATAAAAGAGAGAAAATGTATCTTGTTTTTAAAAAGCAAATTCTTGGTTTCATGTAAGAACAGTAACACTGGGGTACACAAAGGCACTCGGGTACTTTTGAAGCATATAAATACTGGCAGGGCACTGCAGTGACCTTTGGTCTCTGACATTTTCAGCTAATGGTCACCGTATGTGCAAAAAAAGCTGACCCGGTAATTGCTGTGGGACCTGACTGGAATTTTGGATGTCCCCTCGGAGAGCAGGCACCTTATCAGTGAGCTCAGTGGCCCACGGGTCAAACGCACAAGTACCAATGTGGGCTCTACTGCAGCGTCCAGTGTAATGCGTTCAATGTGCCTACTCCTCCCAGGGAGAATCAGAGGGCTATAAAGATATCACAATCATTCTGAAAGTATTTCTAAGTGAATTTTGTTCAAAACCGACCCCTCTGCCAAGGGCTTAAGTACCTAAATAAGTATTTTTCTTCAAGATACTCTCCCAGAAAGTATTTTGGAGGGTTCTGTTTTGGCTGAGCTCTGTGATACAGTTTGATGCAAGATAGAAGGAATTTGGGGAAAGAGGAAAGGTGGTTTGGGACAAGAATAAACAAAAAGAAAAATAATAGACCATCAACCTGGTGTCATTTTCTGGACAATACAGAGTAGAGAAAGGACCCACAGATCTTTGTGTGTCATAGCAGACTAATGGAAACTTGCGATTCACTCCATTCTTTTCTGTTCTTTCAGACTGACTTTTCTCCTGGTGGGCACTGAGGCAGAGATCCCTCCAGTTTTAGGCAGAAATTTCTTCTCATGCAGTGGGGAGATTAAGCCTGCTGAAAGACCTCTTTAAGGGAGGATTCAATGTTCCTTTCCTCTCTTCCTGGAGATTATAAGATAATGCATCTGGAACAACATTAGCTCATCCAGGTCTGTGGTTTTATTTTTGATAATCAAATCCCAGCAATCTCATTCTCCATCTGCCTGAACATATTTTTGGGTAAGGGGTAGATATCAGCTAGCACACATGGCTGTGGTCAGATATTGTGAGATCTTCTAAACATGAACAAAAAATTTCCGTCCTCTAAGTTATATCTAAACATTCCTTTTTCTCTTGTGCTGTATTTTCTTTCTGCAGCTGAGAGAGTTATGGTAGTTCAGGCCAACAGAACATGTTTATTTCTCCTTTGGTAGTGTTTACTCAGCAGACTCCCAAACTTGGGTTCAGGCTGCATTTACTCTCAAATGAGAATTATTTTGATGGCCTCAGCCTTATTCGATATAGTGCAGTGTCTATTTGTGTCAAGAGCTAGCATTAAGTCATTGTCTGTCTGGATTAAGTGTTAAGGGTACAATGAGGAGTCTGTGGATGTCTTGCTATGAGACAGCTGGCCAAATGAAAGTAGGCTTCCTTCTGAGTCTCAGCAACATCTGCATTCCTAAACAACAAGAGTATTTCTTACAAAAGCAAGTGGGTTTTCTGTCAAGTTTAGCCTAGAAGTGAGATAATTATAGGAAAAAAGCTGAAACACATCTTAGGAGCTTTTAGGAGCTTATGACACTTTGTTTGGCCTTTTGTGAAAGCTATTAGTCATTTATCCCCTTTCTACAGCAGAGCACTGGCGTGCAACATCTGTGCTCTGCTTCACCTTAGAGCTTCCTCAGCATCACTGCAGCAGAGATGGAACAGGTCTTCTTCCTACTAGCATCAGCCTCCTGTCTTGGATGTCTGACTCATTGTGTCTCATCAAGTTTTGTATTTTGACAATAAGGACATCACATTTCCAATGACTTATTCAAAAGTGATTTTCTTATGTTAATTGTATAGTGTTAAATCTATCTAATCTTACAACATCTTTAATGATTAATAATATATCTAAAAAACAAATCCATAAAGGACAGTAGTTTCAATTACACTCATATAAATTATGAACAGACAGAAGATTTGTGCTATCTTTTTGATTGTCATGGTGCTCCAGTTTTTGAGCTTATCTGAAGCTCTCTGCCAATAGCACTTTTTTTATAAAACAGGGCATCTTATTCTAAAAACCCTTCAAGATCAATCAGTCCTGTAGAAGACATTCTCAGTGCAACTTTCATGTTGTCCAAATATATTTATTCTTAAAAGAGTTCTAAAGGAGCCAAAAATCCATTGTTTTTATCCTAATGAGACTGAATTTTGTTAATGTTTGAGAATCATAATAAAAAAGAATATTGTTTTCTTCAGTAAATCAACTAAATTTCAAAGTTTTATTTTACCTATATAAAATCTTGGTTGTCTCATTTCAAATTTTGCTCAGAATGAAGGTTATTTAACTAACTGATCTTCAGAAGTTGTCTGGATTAAAATTTTCAGCTTCTTCTTTTGTTCAACTTTTTTTCCGTGTGAGTTGCACATATCCATGAGATGATGATAAGCAGACTGGGGAGGGATCTGGACAAATTGCCCTGCATTTTAGCCTTCAATTATACAAGGTGATCTTATGAAAACAAGACGTGAAGTCTTGAAAGGTCTCCAAATAGCAATGGGAAATAATTCATGCCAGATTGTTCCTTGTTAGTAACGAAGAGTACTAACTCGTACAAATTGGTTAATACAGAGAGTTGGTGCACATCCTCTATCCTTAAAGAACAGTTTCTTTGGTTTTCCAAACTAATTAAAACAGGTGAGTTAAGAGCCTAAATGCTAGCGAAAGGCAATGAAGAATAAAACACTTGAGTCATAAAGCATTTGAAAATGCCCTGATGGTACAGTGAATCTTGACTATGTAGCAACAACTTCAACTACACAAAGAAAAGGTCTTCCAAGTTATGAAATCTGTTATCATTCAAAGGATGAACTGAGAGAAATCAGAGTGGCTTCATGACAATTCATCTGATAGTCTGACTGTCAAAATAACTGCTTTATAAACAACAGGAAGATGTGTGTTAGAGCCTTTGCCATCTCAGATCTGTAGAAGAATGGAAAGATACCATAAGTAAGTTATCATAATAATACTTTTCATTCATAAAGATTTTCAGCAAGTCTATAAATGTAGCAAAGTGAAACATGGAAAGTGTCTGGTCAAACCTATCTACCTTTGTGAATAAAGACTAGTGGTGAAATTACTTACTCCATTTAAAGGCAACCACTAATTGAGGTTAGATTTCTGTCAAGTTAGTTCTTCATTTGATGAAAGCAGATGGTTGCTGTTTGGGTGGCCGTACCAGTTCAGCTACCTGCACAACTGAGTCATTCTGCAAATTGGTGCATATTCACAAATAGTAGCACAAATAGTTTAAAATGGAATCTGGAAAGGATGTATAATATACTTTTTTCCAGAAGTCATCACATAGTTTATATAGCTTCAATCAGTTCTGGACTAACATCACCATACTGCAGCTCAGGTGACTCCCATACACACAGGGAATGACCAGAATAGTGATCTCCAAATATTCCTTGAGAGAAGCATTTGCAAACAGTTGTGGGCTGCCATTTGATCATATAGGCTGTTAGCAAATATTTATGGTTACCAAAGGCATTGACAGGATGCCAGATTGATTCACAAACATTATTTAGCACAGAAAAAATTAGCCAAATACTCAATGAGTAGTATTTGAAGGGAATAATTAGAACTGCTCTGGAGGCAAGCTATGTCTGAAAACCACAAATCTCAACCAAAGTGTCCTATGTAATTAAAAAAAAAAAAAAAAAAAGTTAAAAAAATCTGAAGAATTATTTAAGTGATTCAAGCGTGCCAGGTTATCTTGAATTTGTTCAAGATGAGGACTGCACAATTTTTCACTAGAGGTTCTCAAGTAGGACACAAAATCCCAAAGAATTAATTAATGCAAGGGGACTTGCTCTTTTCTTTTCTTGTATGTAAGGTTACTCCTCCATCGGCATGGTTCCTGCTCTGCTCACTCATTCCTGCCTCAGGGGAAGGACATTATTTACTAAATCTGTTTTGGGTTTTAAATAGTAGGTTTTGTATTGAAATACATGTCTGAGCCAACCCAACAGAACTTGTGAGATCTGACAGGAGCAGAGGAGAGGCAGCGGTAGACCAGAATGGCTGCCCTCAAAAAATGAGAGATAAATATTACAACTGAAAGGAAACCTCATTTCCTGCATTTGTGGGCTTTGTTAATATGTAACATGCACATATTATAACTACTTGGTGACAGACTCAAAGCCCCCTCTGGCTTTGGGATTCTGTTCAATATTTTTAATCATAATTTAGGTGTGAGGGTTAGGATTAACAGCAGGCAAACATTAACCATGGTGTTGGACCTCAGTGAGCCTACCAAAATTGGAGGGAGGGTTAGCCAAGAGAATAGTCATTGGGGAAAAATGAAACTCAGATGTATTGAAAATGTAAAAGAAAATTGCAAGCAGCACAGGGAAGGGAGTTGATTGGACAAAGCAGAAAACCTTTGCAGCTCTTGATACAAAAGGTGAAATTCAGCGAGAAAAAGCAATAGAAAGAAGGAATAGGAGAAAAACAGAAAATAATGATATGTCAAAAGAATGCTTATCCTCCACAAAGGGGGCTCTGAACCCATGAAACAAGGAAAGAATTCATATTATCATCTTTTGGATTTGGTGACTTGCACTGTGGCAATGGAATAAAACTCAGAGATACATGGGAAAGCTATGCTGATGTGGTGTGGATAGGTCCAGAAGATGGCTAAGCAGGATGAAGAGGAGGAATGTAGGAGAGCTGTGTGCTATTTGTTAAATAAAAGAAGTTATTGCTGCTTTGCCAGGTGGGTTGAGGCAGAAATCTCATACCTCTGAAAGTAATACCAGATCCCAAGGGCTGGCTACATGGAAATCTCCTCTATCCACAGCGTTCATTAGGCCATTTGCCTCTATAAAGATCAGACAAATTTATGTTGAGCTAGGTCACATGAGGCCAAAACCTCACCTGCTTCAGGCTTTCAGGGCTGTACTTTAATGACAATTTAGGATCTAATGGAAGGCCAGGAAAAGGGTCATTGTATATCTGGAATATACTAGTATCTAACATTGAGATGATGTAATACATCTGATTGCACATTATGTATAAATCAGGACAGCTCTTAGTAGAAGGACCATATGTTCTCTACGCCAATGGAGATTTATGCAGATTCCTGGGACTACCTGCCCGGGTTAAGGCAGTGCAGCTCTTTTTCTCCCTTCCCCAAAAGCTTGGCCACGGTGCTACAGTCAAGCTGGCCTTACAAAACCAACCAACAATAGCAACAATGACAAAAAAAGCCCCAAAGCCAGCAAGTGTATAGTCAGGCACTGCTGCCATAAAGCTTGGTGCTGGCATTCCTTAGGAGTGGGGTTGGGGGGAGTTGCTGTGTTTGCCTGGAATGCAGCAAATGGCTTGTAAATTAGAGTCCCTAATGAAACCGCACTGGTGTCCAACTGCAGCAATCATCTGGTTAAAATCAGGCAGTAATTCCACTAATTTTACTGCCCTTCTTCCAGCCCTCAACGCCTCATTTAGGAAAAAATGTTTATGTTCCCCTCAAAACACCTGCATTTTAACTTGGGTCCCCAAAGCAATTATTTTTATTTTATTTTATTTTTAAGACTTTCTGTTGTGAAATGCAGCACCCCTCCCTTTTCTGAACTGAAGCACATGAATGCTCTGGGATTCCCAATCTTCAGACATGTTTAACTAGCACTGTTTTTCTTGCACACTTCACAAGCTTTGCTATCCTATATATTTTCCGCCCACAGCTGCTGTCCAGAAGTGTTTAGGATATATATTTCCCCCCCCATCTCAGTAAATGATGAAATAAAACTATGTAGAGCTGTTTACATTGTGACTAAGGAAGTTAAGGTTGATGGAGGTGATAGTGACTGACACTTATCCAATTTCAGGCTTTCCAAAATGTCTGTGGCTCTTATCATGATTTAGTCTCTACCAGACCTTGTAGACATTAAACAGCAAGAATGAGCACTATTCTCACTCAGAAAAAGAAACATTATATAGTGGATGCTGGAACACTACCATGATGTGCTGTGAGATCTTACCATCTGCTATTCCATTAGGGTGAGTTATTCATTTTATCTCCTTGGTTTCATGTTCATTTAAAACTTTGATAGATTATGACTAAAGATCTCCTTCAAAAGTTGTAAGCAGATATCCCCAGCCTGCGATGATACCATTTCTCGAAGCACAAGCATCCCAGACAAGGGAAATAGGATTCCCATAAACAGTCAAACGTCTTCCTTTCTCTTCAGTCCTCACAATCCTGAAATACTTGGCCTGCCAGCAAATTCTGGGAGAAAATAAATAAATACAGGGGCCCACCCACTCCCCAGACATCTGCAAATGTCTCCATCCCTTTTAATGAATTGCTACAGTCCTTTTAATTAGAGCAAAGCTTCAGCCAGGCGAAGGTCTACCAGTGCTGGGGTATAGACCATCTGCTTAAGGTTCCTTGGTACTATAAAGCCACACTAGGCTGGCAAAACTGGGAGTAGGATCAAATTCCTACCCTGTTTCACCTTGGAGAATAAAGAATGAAGACTATGCAAAGTATTGTAGTTATCCATATGACTGTTTTTTGCAGTTATAACTAGGTGGAACGGGAATTTTCCATACTAAGCAAATTCCAGGGGAGACACTAATTTGTTGAAGCTACAAATTAAGTTTTCTTTAGTTAGCAAGGAAATTGCTGGCTATGGTGATTTATGAAGCAGCAGCTCAGGGCAGAGACAATGATTGAAGTATTCAACTCAAGTGTGGGGCACCATCTCCCAGTTCCCATTTTCTTGTCTTCACACCAGTGTAGCATGCTCTCACTGTTAGTAAACCTGGAGCTGAACATGCCTAAAGAAGAAGGGAGAGGGAGGGCTATTTGTTTTGATTGCTTGATCATTCAGAAAACGGCAAAATCTGTGATGTCCTTCCAGTAGGTTAAGATATTTAGAATTCAATTAGCAATCAGAATATTTAGAAATCTTTGCTCCCCACAACACCAGAAAACTATTTTCTTCTTTGTGCTGCTGCTGTGTAGATAACCTAGTTATTCTGGATACATGGCAAAATATTTAAGTGGGAAGACAGTATGCTGATGGCACATAGGGACTGATGGAGACCCAGAGATCCAGCACCCTAGAAGTAGGCAGAGAAGCTCTGACACCCCTTGGGACCTTGCCCTTTTCTTGCTGAGCTGAAGGGTAAGAGCAGAAGCTGGTTACACCCACTGAGGGCTGAAGCCCATGATGAAATGGGGGAAGCAAATCCAACTCCTTGCCACACCTGGTCACAAGTGGAGATTAAGGAAAAAGAGAAAGGCCTACAGACAGCACCCAGAAACACTATGGGGGTGAGGCAGTAGCTGAGGCAAATCAGCAAAAACAGGCCCATGCTTAATCTCAAACTTCAAAGAAGAAAATTTCTCAGAGCTAATGGGTCCCAAATCAAAATATGGTCAGGTATGGAACATGTGGTCACCACAGCATCCTGGAGGCTGTGAGAGGTGAAGGCTTGCAAAAGCAACTGGGCTTCTTCCTCTCTTTAAAAATATATATATATATATATATTTTACTTGCCTGTTTTCTTCTAGCCTTTGTTTCAGCCTCACTGTATCTGAACTCCCTTTGACTTGGTGTAGGCCTACAACTGAGCAGAATATACAAATGTAATCCCAATAATAAACAGGAATGAAGGAAATATCATATTGAGCAGTGTATCACATTCAGTTTTAATTAAAATTATCACAAGCAGATTTATGTTCGGTATAACTTTTCCTGCTGTTTCCAGGTTGTATTTCTCTTCTAATTTGATTGCTTTTCAGTGTCATTTATGAAAGCTGCCTCCCAACCAGAGATAATGCCGCATTTTAACACTTTAGCTGAGTTTGTGCTTTCAATGAGCTTTCGGCTTTTTGAATTTTTACTCTATTTGACATCTTTCTGAGAGCTGGCAGAAGCAATGTGTAGCTTGATGGTTTAAAACGTGTAATTGTTGGAAGGTAGGGAAGTAGCTTTTCTTCATCTGACTCTTATTACGAACTCACTGCTAGGACTGAGACTCCAAATCAGCAAATAGCATCCCATTAAGGTCAAAGAGCCTGCTGAAGAGTGTGGTGTCTGTATGAGAAAAAGAGAAGGTAAGGGAGCTTCCTGTCTAAGGTGTTAAAGAAAACCTATTTGAAGGTCTAATATTTGAATTTCTTTTGGGAATATCATTCTTCTTCTTCTAATTTGACTGAACTCAAAGCTTCAAACTCACGTTATTTCTTCTGATGTTTAGCTAAAATATACCAGAAGTGATAACGGTTCCCTTTTACCTCTGAGATTCGTAGTTGATTGAGTCATTAATAATCTCCTAATTTCTATGTTTTCCTTTCTTTCTGTCTTCAGGGATCTCTGGAAGCTAAATAAGAAAAAAGGTATTTTACTGGGAGCTTTTTTGCAGTTTGACAGGTGAGAAGTAGAGAAAGAAACCACTTTTCATAAGGAAACGGCACAGCTAAAATTAAAAGTAGGACTTGGCTCCTAACAACTCTAAATTACTAGACAATTTGAAACCCACATTTCACTGTTTGACTTTTTGCTTGGAGAAGTCAAACCAGAACCCCAAACACATCCATTCTCAAACCTTGGGAGATTTCACATCCTGATCTGAGCTTTGCAATGTGGTCCCATTTCTGATTAATGCATACCAATCCTACTCTGTTATAAAGTCAAATCAATGCCAAATGTGGTGGTGATTTTTTGATTTGGAATAAGCAACATCCACCAATATATTTAACACAGGTCAGTAGACAGCCTACAGTCATGACAGTCTTGAACTAGTGACCTAGAAATGAAAGACTCCTTAATCCCTTTACCAAATCCTAAACCACTCAATTCCTGCCCCACCTCAGCAACCAAGGTCTTTTATAGATGTGCTGGAGGGCAATATGCAAGCCAGCAGAGTGTAAATTAAAGAGGAAAAAAAGGCTCTACTTGCAATAACATCGTAATTGTGGAATTTGAGAAAATAAGGGACTCAGGAGAGGTCTTCAGTCAGCTTGTCTCAAATTCAGTGCAAATTTATTCTGAGAATATTTTGGCACCTGCAAACAGCCCAAAACTTTTATAAGCATCATAGCAGGGGAAAAGTGATGCAAGTGAAAGACTGCACATAGACTCAGAAAAAGGTCTTGATTGTTCATCTGACCTGTTGACTTTCTCTGTTGCTACATTAGTTTCCTTTTATGACTGTCTAACTCCACTGATTACCACAATGACATTAGGAAGTCACACTGGCATACAACTAGAGTGTTTAATCAGATCCCTTATTTCAGCTCTTCAGGGATGAAACTCACACCTTGGAAAACAACAGTAGCCACAGCCCATTTATCTCTTAAATCTTATGTTGTTTAATCTGGTATCTTCATCTTTGTCCTGAGATTGCCATGTGAAGAGGTTCTCTTCTGCATTTCCTTAGTCCTTCTTATAGCTTCTGACAAGATGTACCATGAGAAATGTATCCATTTCGGAAGCTGTTTCCTATAACATAAGAGAACCTTAAAAAAAGGAGTGGGTTTGAATTCTAATTGAATTCCAAGCTACACAGCACAGAGCAACAACAGCAAACTCTGTGCCTGTACAGTTGGAATTTTGCTGCCAAATGTGGTTAAACAGTTTTTCACTTTTCCCCAAAACATGAACATTGTCTAAGTAGAAAAGTATTTCCATTTGTAGAAGGAACTTTTTTTTTCATTTTGTACATCTGCAGGCATAAAAGGACCATAATAGACCACAAATTAGATCCGGGAACAGAAACAAGCTCAGCTTGTAACTGAGACCACAGGTCTGTAAAAAAACCTATAGCATCATTTTTGGGTGAGCTCTTTTTTTTCTTGTTTGTTTGTGTTGTTTTTTTTCTTTTATGGCAAAGCAAATGAAAACTCATTTTATATTCAAATATGACACCATCTGTTCCCTGAGTTAGAAAAACTGGGTGAACTGATCCAATATACATTGCGCTAGAAGGAGGAGAACAAACGCAGAAAATATCTCTTTCTCTCATCTCTCTCCTGTTTTGTGTCCCACTGTTCCATGACTTGACCACAAAGGACTTGCAGATGGCACATGAGTGTTTTTTTTCTCTGTTTGATCTGGTCTTTCCATTCTTCTGGGATAGAATTTCCCCCCTCACAGTGTGATCTGCTGTCTGTCTCCTCTTCTCTCTGACACAGCCTCTCCCAATGCTCTTCTCCCTGAGGTGACAGAGACCAGATCATGTAGGTCTTCTTACCAGAGTCCTATGACATCTTTAGTCTTAGAGTGGTGATGCCGCTGGGCATGAAGGAGAGGTGGCTTGTGACACTTGCCTCACTGGTATTTGCATTCAACTCTTCCACTTCTCCTGTGATCCCATGTAGCAGAGGAGGCTACCTTGCAGGAATGGCTTTGACCAGCACAGCAGCTGGGTTCTGTGCTGAGTTATGCATCTGTAGGAGTTGAAAATCTCAGTCATGGTTTCTGGAAAAAGAAACCCATGAAAGCCCCTTTTATTTTTGACCACAGCTATTTGGAACCAGAAACAGAAGAAAACAGATCCCTTGCAATCATCTGAAGCACTGGACATTCATCAGGCAGTAACTAAAGGAAAGGACGAAGGGGACAACTGAAAATCCACCATGTATGTAACTCTCTTTGAATATGAAAAATACTCCTATATAACTTCTAAGCTCATCAGTTGAAACAGCTTGACAAAAATATTCTGCAACTACCACTACCCCCACCTCTCCTCTTAAAAAAAAAAAAAGAGTCCCCAAGCTAGCCTCAGCCTGACAATAGCTGGTTGTGAGGCATATGTTAAACAGTTTTTAGCTAACATGGGCAAAGGAAATCAGCTATGAAACTGTATTAAGGAAATATGAGACTACTGTAATCTGCATAAAAATAAATTTGGGTATATTCCCAACACACAATCGCACGGTGGAATTGCAGGAAGTGGGCTAATGGGAGGGAAGCTTTGCTTTCCCTAAAGAAAACCTGCCCAGGATTATTTTTTTTATAAAAATAAAGCTACTTTCATATTCTTTTTATATTGCTGTCCTGTGTTTGGAGTTGAGTGAATAGTTTGTATTAAATTATTTCCTCCGTGAAATGAACCTTATATTATTACTGCTCAAGGACTGTTGATAACATGCTGGCGTTTCCTGCTCTTACTATTTGTTTCTAATTGTTCAGCAGCTTGAAATCAAATATGTGTATTCATCTAAGGATTGACCTGGGTTTGGGTTGACTGTTTGACACCTTTGTGGCATTGGAGCTGTGACAGTTACCATGTCAGGCTTCTTCTCTTTTCACATTTTCCATGTTCCTTTTGGGGGGAACGTGCTGCTGGGGACCCCAGAAGTAGAGCAGATCCAAGAATAATTGTCGCTGGAGAAGGCAATGCAAAGAGAAAAGGATGTGTGTGCTTTTTTCTGTGCTCACTGGAGTGGGGGACATGGCATAGCTTCTATGGGCAGGGACCATCACCCAAGGGGACCTTTTGTCCCCCTCCAGTGATGTCCCCTGGCTGGAAGGCAGCAGGCTGCTACAACCGACCACAATGCAGGCTTCCCAGTTTGCAGGAAACACGTTTGTTTTTTGTTATCCTTTTGGCTTCACTCCCAATTGAACAGCAACCAAAATTTTTTTAAAACTTGGAGCGAAGCAAGGCCTCTTGTGTTTCCGCCCGGGAAATCCTTGGGGCTAATGGGGTGCACATGCTGGGTGTCACCACAGCCTGCTGCCAGCTAGACCCTGGCAGTGTGTGCTGCCACACAGCCATGGGACATCGTGTTGACCCCATGGGCACTGGGGGTCTTTGCCACCCTTTGCTCCAGCTTTGTGGTTCAGAAATCCCATTTGAGAGGCTAAATAATTATTTTTGCCCTGACGAAATTCTCATTAGGAAAAAGGAAGCTCAAGATGTTCAGTAGCTTGGTGGCACATCAGGTGCTCAATAAAATAGATATTTTGCTAGGTTTGCTAGTAAAACTGAGAATGTTTGAGCAGTTCGAGAGTGTTCCTTTGGGTGCATCTTTGGTCCCATCCACCAAGGACCGAGACAGGACTCCCATGGTATCCCACCTTGAAGTGGAAGAAAATTCATCTCATGAGATATTCCCAGTGCGGTTGTGCAAAAGCAAGCATGAACGCTGTGCTGTCCCTGTCACACTTCTGTGAGCAGTTATTTCACACAGGGAAGAAGAGAGAGCAGAGGGAAATAACCATTTCAGCAAGAAATGTGTCTAATTCTTTTACTCTGTGAGTCTTGGAGGCTGCCAGCTGGGTGTTTGCTGAAGGAAGGCAGCAAGAAAATACAGAGCAGGACAAGGAAGGACAAAAACTTACTTGGCTAAAAGCAAATCTGAACTTTTCATGTTGTAAATTTGGAGGAAGGAATGCAGTCCCCTCCTTCCTTCCCCACCACTCACACACACAAAACAACCTGAAGCTTGTAGTTAAGAAAATAAACTGCAGAGAAAACCCCTGAAGGGCCTTGGCAGCAAACTGTTCTCACTAAATTGGGAATCTGCACACTCATAGTCTGAAATAAATTAAGATGCTGGGGGGTGGAAGGAGGAAGAAAGGAAGGGAAGGGGAGAAGACAGGGGAAAATCAACAGCTCTGGGGTGAAATGCAGGCTGATGCTGCCTCATCATTTTTAAACCTAAAATAAAACAAGCAAATTTTCTTTAACTGCAGGTCAAAATAAAAGGGGAAAAAAAAAATCTTCCCTCATCTGTTCGCAGTAATTACTAACAGAACACAGCCCCTGCCAGCTGCAGAGTTCATGGATAAATGGAGGGACACATTATTCTCTCTCTCTGGGATCAAAAACCCAAACTTTGTATCTCAATTTGCCTGTGGTATGTCTTTCATACACTCTTGCAAAGTCATTTCACTGAGCTGTTCAGTCAGGACTTTTTCATCAGACAAAAATTGTGATGTTTGCAGGCTTTCAAGTTTATTTCAAGTTTGCTTCTGAATGAGAAACATGACTCCTGCAATTTCCCAAACTTTTATTATGTCATTATAGTGTATTTATTATTGGATCTACCCACTTTCCTTGTTAGCAGCCAGTCACAGCAGAGCGAGTCCATAATCTAACCTACGTACACTGGCTGCTGTGGATGCAGTGGGGTGTGGAAGTCCTCTGGAGGTATGGCTGGAAGCCGTGTGAATATTTGAAAGGAACAAAATCAGCACATATTCACCAGAATATCTCAACTATTTACTCTGGGATACCAATGCAAAGCAGTTATTGATTTTTCTTGATAAGTCACTTGTAATGTCCCAGGGTATGGCAATCTCTGATTCATGCACTGTAAAAGTGATCATGATAGACCTCACCGAGCATGTGTAGCTAGATGAAGAGAAAGGGGGTGATAGCTTATTCCTGATATTTGCCATCAACTGATTTTTAAGGTGGCTTAGGGTCTTAGGCCAAGCACAGTCAAATAGAACAACCTTGAGGTTTCTCAAAGTTGTCATGAGAAGTGAACTTGAAACAAATATAGTAGTAATTAGGGGAAATAAAGTTAGCTTGAAAGTCCTTGTGATTAAGCAAGCTGATTGTACTGAATAATTCCCACCATCACATTGCTGAACATCTCCAAAGATCAAACAGTCCTTCCATCACACATAGGAACGAGCAATTAAGAGTGACAAACTCTGTGTATATGTCAGTGTGTTTGCATGCACTGTTTCAGGCAATGCAATGATGGGATTGGTATTTGTGTTGTTTGTGAAGTTAAAAGATCATCCCTGTTCTTTGCAGATTGTTTAGCAAGACCTAGAAGGCATGTGATTTCATCATGATTTGATGGTCTCAGGTAAAACTGATGATTTGCAGTATTCGTTGAACCTCTCTGGTATGTGAGCATGGAGACCATTACCTTTTCTGCTGTAGAAATAGTAGAGAGTGATTAATGCAAATTAAGGGAATTTTTGAGAAAGTTATTACGTATTTTTTTCAAAGCAAGAGACAGAGCATGAGAAAGGAGGAATAAACACAGGAACAGAGATCAGGAAATCTAACTATTATCTGTCTCATACTTGCTATGTGACCTTGGTCAGGGCCCCGTGTATCAGTTTCCTAGCCATAAAACAGAGTTATCTTCTTTCACTACCTTTCAGGACATTGGAAGGTTTAATTCATGCTTCCTCGCAAAACGCTTTGAGCTATTGGGCTGCAATGTAAAGTCTTCTTTTTATGATTCAGGATTTTATTCATTTTAATGTAGGGATTGTGTTTGTGACACACACTAAAGACATGGTACTGTGGCTGGAAAGTTAACCCGCTCTACATGGTGCTCTGTCCCAGGAAGTCAGCCTGGGGAACTGCAGTGTTTCATTGATGCATTTTAATGTATACCTTTTATACCTTCACCACTCTAGAGTGGAAAACTGACATTATCTGGGCCGATCTCCTGCTTTCTCACTGGCTGATTGCACAACAGAAGAGGCTAGGCCTGGGGCAGATCTATTTTCTACACCTATTATGCTGTTTGCACAGTTGAAGTTCAGTTGTTAGCTGCTTTTAAAAACGACAAATGTGTTCTAATTTTAAAGCATCATAGCAATCATTGTTTTTATTTCAGTAGAGAGGAAAAGTGGAGGAAAAAAACAGCTTGGGACTTAATAAACACCTTAGCCTGCAGCCTTCGACTTTATTCATGAGGTTTTTTATCTTCTCTTCCACTCTCCATGCACTCACTGCATCTTCTTTACTGCACAGTCTTAAATTACCATTGCAAAGGTTATATGTTTATTTACAAAGAGCTGGCTATGAATGGTGATCCTAAAGGCGAGGAGGGTGTCTCATGGCAATAAACATCTCTTGCTCTCTTAAACACCAAGGCCAAATGAATAAGGTGATGTTTAGTGCCTCAGACATATTATGCTTTATGGCTTCATTAACTACCTGACCTGTATTGTGTGCAAATTTCATCAAAGTGAGATGCATATTTATTCCCTGAGGTGGGCTGGCTGATAATGTTCTTATTCTTAAAGGAACAGTGCAAGTAATTACTTGTAATTAGTGTTGTGAAAGTAAGGGAATTTTGTGAGGCAAGGTAATTTCCACATACCTGAAATTTCACTTAACAGAAAAAAGACAGTGCAATGAATATTTATACTTGGTGAAATGGAAAATACATGAATATGGCTTCTCTTGACTCTTTGCAGCATATGGGATAGTTTTAGACATTTAAGGAATTTTAAAAAAACCCCAACTCTTTTTAGTCAAATTCTTGTCTGGTGCAACACAGTTCCCTCTACCAGAGTTAAATCTGGTCTTTTAGGTCAACTGAATGTGAAACAAAGTGTTCAAAATTCTCGCCCCAGCCCATGCCCTCTCCTTTGCTTTTTCCTCTACGTAGTCTTAGTTAATCTTAGGATCTGTGTTTGATTTCCCAGCAGGGTGCTGGGGATGTTAGTATGATTGTGGGCTTTTCAATTATATTTGTACACACAGACCCTCACAAAACTGGGGTTACATTTGAATTTTAGTCCACTGTCTGACTATAGACCAACTTTTCCGGAGCAGAAAACATGTCTTAGGCTGGTTTCATACAAAGATGCTGTGATGAGGGTTCCATAGTTGTAAGAGGGTTTATTACTCGTGAAACAACTGCAGCCAATGCAAAGGGATTTCTGTGGCTCTGAAGAGAGTTCACTGCCTTCTCTGCACATGCCTTCCCATTTGAAGGATACCCCATGGCCATGGTAGTGTTTGCTGTAGGGTTCATAAAAACACAGCTCTATATTCATCTATCTTCACTACAGTGGAAGTGTTTCTTATAGCCTTGAAGGATCCTTCTGGTGTTTGCAATGATCATCTTTAAATTTACAGGTAGGGCAAAGGTAGCTTAAATGTATGTGGCCCTTCCACTCCAGGATCAGTCAAAACAACGTGTACTGTCTGTCCTGTAACATGATCACAGCTCTCCAGCCCTTACATTTCCATCACGGCTGAGCATCCTCCTCTAGTTGTTCCAAGTACTTACATTTCTAATTCTATCAGACCAGGAAAAAAAAAAAATATTGGTAACAACCATGTTTACATGCTCAAATGACAAGTTAGTAGCTGACTGTAGGAGATAGCACTAAGAAGTCCTGCAAAAATGACTTTTTGAGAGTTGCATTTAAAGCTTAACCATAAGTATATTATATATTTTGCCATGTGCACTAACTTAACCAGAGAATGTCATGGAGCTAATTCTGAGCAATTGGATGTCTGTGGTCTAACCACTAGCAATAGCTGCAACGCATGATGAATGGCCTATGGTCAAAGTACATATCCTGAACATGGAGAAGCACAGCTTAAACTGTTGTTCCTCTGTGGTAATATTGTTCTGTGCCACAAGGAAGTTTTCTTATTTTGTGAATGTTTGCTTTCCAGCTACTGTAAAAAGAAAACTTTAGCAATTAACTGTTAAAAAAAGAGAAAAAAAAAAAAAAAGAAGGAAGTGGAAAAAAAAGTCATCTTTCTCAAGTGCTGTGAAATCTCCCAGATGGCAAGTTGAGCTTCAGCCTAGGACTGGATGGTGATCTCTGCAATCCATGAGACTCTCTCATCACAAAGCAGCTCAGACACCTTTCAGGACCCACCTCTCCTGCTACAGGGTCAGAACTAGCTTTTTAGCAAAGCCAGGAGAGAAATTCCTGTGGATATTCACTGCAAGTGAGCTGGGGCTCCAGTGACTGTTTGCTAGATGCTTGGGATACTTCATATTTGACATTCCTTGACAGTTTTCCAGGGGTCAAGCACAGGGTGTGCGCAGCCTTGTGTCTTCCTATGGTGTCTTGGTAGTTTCTTCTCAGGAATAAGCTCTGGACCTCATGTAGGAACTTTTTGACTTGGTCATTTGCTTTGAGCACCATTTGCTTACTATGGTTCTAGTAGCAATGGCCAGAATGTCTCCGTCCCTTGTAGGAGTCTAAATATGATTGTAAAGCAATGAGCATGTCATAGGAAAAAAACAAAATGAAAAAGGGAGGCCTGCGCACAGAAATTTTTCTTAGATACCTTGGAACCAAAAGCAATTGCAAGCAGCCTTGCCTCAGTACCTATCTGTCTTCAGCCGCTACTTCTTTACAACTCCTTTCTTCCTAGGCAAAGGACTTCAATAGATAAATGTCTTCTTGACAATAGCCCTGGTCCTGGAAGTTCAAAAACCTACCCCAATCCTCCTGATATAGGTGGAACCAGCTTTTTCCCAACTTAGTGATATCCCTCTGGGAAAATTTCTGTATTTTTGTTGCTGTTACCTTAACTCTATCTGTGTCTATTTTTTTTTTTTTGTGCAATTGCCTCAAACTCATGCCATCAAATGAAAAAAAACCCAAACAACTGATTAGGTCAGCTGCAGAATCTATAATAGTTAGAGAAATAATTCAGAACTCTCCCTATCCTTTATAGTTGGAATTAATTTTTTTTCCATTTTATTAAAAAATGAAAAGAAATGCAACAAGAAAGAGCCATGCAAAGGACAAAATGGCTCCTTGTTTAGATAGAAAGTGATAGCATTTTCTCACTGTTAACACATCCGAAATGGGGAAAAATATGATTTATTTTTTTCTATTGGAACCAGATTCAAAAACTATCTAAATTATAAAGCTAAGGGAAGTTTTTTTCAAGGATACAGAACAGATTTTAAAAGTCAGTATGCTCTGTATTATTGTAGCTTCTCCCAGTATGGGTGAAAAGGGTCCACCAGTATGCTAGATACTACATAGTCTCAAACACTTAAACTTTTAGCTTTCAAACATATATACAAGGCAAAGGCAAACAGAGCGGAGGAAAAAAAAAAAAAAAAGAAAGAAAAACAAACATCCAAGGAAGAACAGAGAAGAGTGATATACCTAAATAAAAAGATAAAGTTTTACAAGAGCAAGGACAAAATTAGATAGTGTAGAAAGCCAATGGAAAAAAAAAATCTGACTGTCAAAAATGTGATGTCAGCACTGACCTGGCCAAGTAGGGAACAACAGCTTGTGCGTGTTTGAGAAGTCACAAACCTGTTAAACTTCCTTGAAAACTGCAGTTTCTTACTTTCAAATTATTCAACCTTTCACCTGTTAGTCTTCTGCCCTCAACCTTGACCCCTGTTATTTCTGTAGCATGGTAGTAACTGAGGTTAGAAATCTGAAAAACAGTAAGTAAATGTAGATGGGAGAAAACTCCAGAAGTCTGCAAAAATTTGGAAACTTGAAATACATGCAGCTTTTATTTTCCCATAAGTGTTTTTTAATCTGTAGAAAAAAATGTTTGTAGCTCCTTAGCAGCTTTGTTCAACTTGATTTAATGGTTTGTCAGTTAATAAAAGTGGGCTAAGTATGAGGTCTGGGCAAAATAAATAAATCAGACCTCGGGGACTGTGTTGCAAAGAGTAAGTCAAAGGAAAAAGCAGAAACAAAGTTTGAAACCATGTTATGGTAAGAAATTACACTGATGGGAGGGTTCTGATTTCTAAAGAGATTTCTGACGTGTGGAGAGTCCACAGGACATGGATCTCAACTGGTTTAAATAATTACATGTAGAGGATCTGTTGTGCTCCATCCACTGACATGGGGATAATTCTCAAAGTTGTGGCTTACATCACCTTTGTCTGATGGAGCAGATCTGTAGAATCAGACAGGGTTCACAAATGATGTTTTCCCCACAACTTAGTGTCATGCTGCCTTGTGTCATGCTACAGGGAGTCACCTAGGACAAGCATACCAGTTCTTCTATGAGTTCCCTGCAGGTTCATGTGTATACAGAGTTGTGCATATACCAGCAAAAATACTTAGAATTACTTCTGAACCAAAATAATGTAACTGAAGTGGAGGCCATGAGAGATTTTTCATCAAATCCTATTCCATTGGAGAGTGCTCGTTCCCTGAGATACCAAATTCTACAAAGAAAAGGGTTGATGAAACTGGTAAACTACTACACTTCAACACTTTCTAAAAATTCTTCCATTGCCTGAACCAAAATCTGTTGTTTTGCTTGCAATGTAAGTTAAGTTAAGGGAAACTCATGTGAAAGAAAATATAGTTAGAAAAGAAATGAAACCATTTGGAAAGAAAATGCTTCAAGTGATCTAATCCTCTTTTCCTTGGTGCATGTGTGGAATTTTGGTATCTAAAAATATTGGCTATTTAATCTTTTCATCTTGATTTGAGATAGGAACATTTTTTTTAAATGTCAGATTTACACATGGGATGGGAAAAACATTTCCTGTCTTGATCTAAATTGTAAGTTATGTGTACGGAAATGTTGTGGGTACTTTTGTGGATTCTCTCTCCGTTATGGCTGTATGCATGATTTCTACATTACATCATGGGCTGGACCCAGCACAGGCTAAATCAGTCAAAGGAAAGCAAATTCTACTGGATTGTCTGAAGATTTTATAAAGTGATAAAATGCCCCTGGAGGACTAATGAGACTTGGGAAAATTCATTTCTACTAAGATTTCCAAGTTAGACTACTAGAAAATAACATCCAGTACACTGAACTCCTAGGTTACCTTTATCTTTGTGATGTTATGCATACAAATTCTTTTTGACCATGATGAGACGCAATTTTTCCCCATAGTCTGCTTACTATATTCCCCTAAATTATTGTTTTATTTCTCTGTTTACGATGAAGGATGAAGATCTGAAGTACAAATCTAGTACATAATGATGGAATCCTTATTTGATGGCTTACATATAGGCACCTATCTGGACAAAATAAGGTTGTCTCAGGGGTAACCATCAGGGCTTGCATATCAAGAGAAACCAGTTGAAGGTAAGTGTACTTTTGGAGGCACCCATGGTAGAGTGTAATCTTTGTACCAGAGAGAAGAAATATATTTCTAAATTTTGCACAAGCTGGAAGATACAGAAAAGAGCTTTTCTATGACCCAAGGAGAAATAATGACTGTAAATGAGCTTCTGGTTCATGAAAGGCCACTACAGGATAAACTAAAAGAAATTATATTGCTGACAGAAAACACTGTGCCTGTCCAGCAGCTCAGGAGGACAGAACTGGGGCTTGCAGCCACCTCTCCAGTAACCAGGAGATTGGATGAAAAGCTTTTGAATAGGATCCTTTTTCCTGTCAGAGTCTTAGACTTTCTCTTGACTAGGATTTGAAGGCATTGTTTGAACACGCTGGCTCACACTTTTTGATTAAAAGCTTTGGGGTGAAGCCTTACTTCCATTTAAAGTTAATGGCAAAATTCTCACTGACTTTTCTGGAACCAGGATGCAATGCCTTTGTGTGAACAAACTCATGTTTCTTACTTGTCCACACTAGATAGACTTTTAAATCAAGACTGTGCTTTACAGAATACATCACCCAGCCACACTAATGTGTACTTATAAATTTTAAGATCCTTTCTATATCTGATGCATACAGGTCACGTCCCTTCTTGGATTTCCTACACTAATGCACATGTTCATTAATTAAAAAAAAATAAAAATAGTCAAACCTCCTGTAACACGAGCAGAAGGCATTCTCCTGTCTTAAAATGGATGTGACAGGTATATAATAACTGATGGCTTATTGTAATCATGCCTCATATTACCATTGGTACCCAGCAAGCCAGAAAAATCAGTTCAAGGAGTGGGTTTAACAGACAGATTCTACCCCGAAGAATGGGAAACTGTAGTGGCATCCACCTGAACAAAGAGACCAAAAACAAACATAGGATTTCACTTTGGAAAGTAAAATAACATGTGAGATGGCACCATGTCCGTAACTCAGTCAGGAGGCAATCAAACATGTGGTGGAGAATATTTGAAACTTGTTATTGACACACATATGCCCAGCTGAAATTCTCAGGAAAGAGATCTGGATCATGCTCTATGTGGTATTTTAACATTTATAACCTACTAAAGTGATCACCTTGCACAATAAAATACTTTAAAAAGTACAGCTGCAGACAAAATAATGGCACATATTTAAGACAAAGGGAAATAGAAAATGAGGCTGAGCAAAATTCCAAACTGCTTTGGGAACAGTGAGACCATCCACTTCCCTTTCTTCAGACCAGGATCTGGTTTTGAAGAAGGGAAACGTAGCAGTTTAAATCTTTCTGGTCCTAATAAAGGAAGACTCATGTTATTTTATGTGTTGTTACAATCAAATAATTGGGTGGGAGTGAGAAAAAGGCCAGCTGAGAAGGCAACCACTGCCGAGGTGTGGTCGAAACATGTTTTAGTGCAGCCCACAGTCACATCTGTCCAAGCATCCATGGTAGTCGGGATAAAAGTCATCCCTTGCAGTTATTGTTTAACAGTGTCCAGAGAGGGAATGAGAACCGCACAGGGAAATCCCCACTTCAAATCAAAGCCTGATGTGATGCCAAGAATGTCTCTGTGATTTTATAAAGGTGAGGGGAATCAAACAAAAATAAACAACGTCTAGGGAGCCTTACACATCCCTCCTCCTGCGGTCTCCAGATGCTTGCTGCCCTGAGTCACATATGCCGAGGTGGATATGCTGGAAAGCCAAAGCAACGTCTCAGTGGAGCTGGAAGGTGTCTGGGTTTGGTTTTCATGATTCCTGTGGCTAATTTAGAATGAGACAATCCTTCCTCAGTAGATGGTGTGACACAGTCCAGAACTAAAACACTTCTGTGCAGATGAACTCTGCGGGTCTGCAGTGGATCATCTGGCAGAAAGAGAGGTAAGAAGTTACAGGTGAAAAATTGAATGCCACATGGGGCTGAGTGGAAGGAGAAGAAGCTGTTTCATGAGTGCTGAGCAACACTGACAGCTCCCACCACTGGACAAAGCTGTCCTGTCTGACAGGACCTGGTCCATAGTTGCCCAGTGCAGCTTGTCCAAACTTTCCTTGAAAACCTCCTTTTCCTTCCTCCCACTCTTTCAACAGGAATGTTTTGTGAATTGAACGTTGCTCCCGTTAGCGTCTCTCTTCAAACAAAGGGAGATCCCCCTTTTCTGCTACCAGGACCAGGGCTCTGGCATTTCTCTGGGTTGTCCATGGAGTGCCTCTAGGCTCCTCCAGCCCTTCCCCCTTCACTTTTTGTTGCTGTTCCCAGAAAGGAAAGTGAATTTTTGAGAGTGTCAGAATAGTGTAAATGCTGATATATAGGCCACAGTTGTTTGAGGGCCTTTTCAGAGACAAACTCCTCCCCTCTCCTCTGTTCCCTTCAAGTTGGGAATGATTCATCAGCTGGCCTTTAGCAAGAAAAGAACCCTGCCCTGGGTCTCCAGCCTTTGACCCGGGTGAAGAGAGAGGTCAGGCCACGAGCAACTCTGCAAGCGCCGCTCGGCAGCTCCGAGTCTGGGAGACACAAGGGAGAGGGAATGGAAAGAATGGAACGGGACGGTGGGAAAAAGTGGGAATTTATAAAAGTTAAGAGTATATTTCTAAGAGTCTCAGCGGATCAGCTGACAACTGGGGTCAGGGGTTGTATTTATGCTTGATTCCCTGGGCATGTTACAGTAACATCTGCTTGTTAAGGGTCTGCGGGGACCAAATGTTCCTGACCTTTGCCTACGGAAGGGGACAAACTGGGAGATTAGGGGTGTTCATATTAACGTTTGTATTTGACTTGAAGGTTTCCCCTTATCTGTGCCTGGTTTGTCAGTTTTGTTGAAATTCTTTCATGTTCTACCCAAATAAACAGGTCAACCATGCCAACAGTTTGGCCAGGATTTGAGGTCATGAGGTGTTTGACGTCACTTGACTCTTAGAAAGGAGAATAGAAAGGGTGGAAACCCTTGCTCTGGGAAGTGAGGCTCAGTCCACCCCCTGGTCTGAACTTAGCATCAGTTGTAATACATCTGGAGCGAATGCCTGGTCCCTGCATGCATCTATATTTAGTAATGAAAAAGCTAATGCCAAGATGTAACCAGAAGCTTACGAAAAGGGTAGGACCTCACTCTAACTTCTGTGGTAGATTTTGTGACTACTGGTTACCAGAAAATTCCATGTATGGAAATTCCTTATTATACATGGGAGGAGTTAATGTCCCCTCACAGCTGTATTTAAAAATAATTTGAGAAGCAACAACTAGAAATGACATTGCGTTATGAACTATAATTCAGGTACTGGAAAGATCTTCTTCCAGCTATATGGAACCAGAGAAAGGTGTTTTAAAGCTATTTTACTTATAAAAGTCTCCTTTAATTTTTCCTACGAACTTAAAGGAGTCTGGTTCTTGGGTAAGAGGATGTAGTGTTGCTGAAAGAAGGATAAATAAACAGATGTGGATATTTTTCCCAGTACCAGAAGCTTTGAGGAGACAGAGTTAGTAAAGATTTTGTTCTCATGTTTATGTCATTGAACAAGAGACAAAAATGACTGCCCCATTTAATTGGAGCAGAAAAGTACCTGAGCATTAACATTACACATTGAGCATTTTTAATTAATTAAGAAATCCCTTTTAGTACATGGCTTTATCCTAGTCACTTATGATGGTCAATCCATGACTATGAGCATCTATAAACATATAGCAAGTAGCTACTCTTCTGGACCTGGGAAAATAGGACTGCTGATTTTTAGCTTGTTTACGGACACTGTTTGTGACATTTGTGGTATTTAACTTCTGTCCAAAGTTAGTCTCAGCTCAAACCCCAGAGACCACGTAAAGTTTTATTTCATCTAAAAACAGTCTCAACGCTGGAAACTTTTTGTTTGTAGGCGTGTATTTTGGCTATTTTTATCCATCAGCAGCTACAAGTTATCTCATATAGTGCTATTACTTGTGTTGCCCTATCCTTGGGTCCAAAGTCAACAACAGTTAAATTTGTATTGTGCAATTCAGTTTTAACTGTATAAAAGAAAAGGACTGGTTCAAAACAGAGAACATGGCTAAGGTCCAGGAGCTGGAGGAGAATTGAAGCAAAATGGATCTAGGTGATCTGGGGTGGTTTAAATTTGGGGTCTCAGAGTGAGTAGGCTGGTGAAGGATCGGAAGGTAGACCATTCAAATCCACCTTTGTGATTATAAATAATAAAAAATTTCATTCGGAAGTGCATTCTGCCAGACTGCACAATAAACCTCCTAGCAGGTCATTGAAATTCTCTTAATCAGGGTCAGAACCCACAAGCTGGGGTCTGCCCTGTGAGTTCAGTGGGAAAAATATTCTTCTTTCCAAATAGTCTTTTTTCCTCTTTCCTTTTCTCTTTCAGTTGGAAAGGACCCCCACATAAACATGCAGAGCAATTTTCCAGTACATTAAGCTGGGAGGAGGGAATCCTTACTAGCAATGCAACGGGTAGCCTGAAAAAAAAAAAAAAAGAGAGCAACCGGGTGAGCAGAAGATGGATGAGCCTGGGATATAAGACAGGGTAGTTTTTCCACTGTCCTGCCCTATACACCTAGGACAAAGGCTTCATTGAGTGAGATGCTTGACATCAGCCTCATAAACTAGTAGTTGGGCACAAAAGGTCTGACACTTGAAAGTACCAGTCACTGCCCTCTTTGCATTGCAGCTGCACAGAGGGGTTGGGTCTAACAGTTGTGTCCCTTTGTCGTCCCGTAGGACAAGAGGTGAAGATAAATAGTGTTGACTTTAATGCAGTCACACAATTTTGCGTTTTCCCAAAAGACAACATTTCCTCCCAGGCCTTACTTTATTACGTTGAGCAGCTAGAACCATCTTCCTTCTCTTGGGGGTGGGGATGGGCTAGAGGTAGCAGAGGGCAAAGGGAGGAGAGATGAAACCCAAGCCCTGGTACCTCTTCCCCAGCAATGAGGTGGGCTGTGATTTTCTCCCACTTTGTTATGGTGGCTTTCTTTTCTTTCTCATGGGAAAGCTGGAAACGGTGTGAAAAACTTGGAAAGAAGCTAAAAAATGTAGAAGTTTCTATGAATTAAAAATCAACATATTTTTTTAAAAAATTAAATGCTCCCACAAGATCTACACCAGGAAGAAGGATTGAATCTTCTGTGGCAATTTTCTGGATAAAGGCTTGCCAGAATGCCTTTGCAAGCAATTGCCTTCCAAAATGGTCCTTCATTAGTTCCTTCAATGTCTTGTAGTCAGAACCATGAGTATTTAACCTGGAAAAGTAGATAGAATCAAAATATATATTGGAGACACAACTGAAATAGTAGCATCTTTACTGATGCTGATAGTGAAGGAGGAAATTTAGGAATGATGAGACTTCTGTCACATCTGAACTTGATGGGCCATAGCCAAGTTCAGCTGTTTAGAGCTGTTGCTCTGTCTGGTACTATGCTCACTGGCTGCAGAATGCTCTTTTGAATGTGTCTATGTCATCTTGTTCAGTGACTCATTCAATGATGAGCAGAACATCTCGAGTCATTCGTATTTGTCCAGCTTGACCCTTCTCTTCCCTTCTCTGCGGTGGACTTGTGGTAACGACACCACAGAGGATGAATGAGCTAATTAAAAATGTATTAAGGGGAATTCTATACTTGTAAGAAAAATAAATGTTAGAGCTGGGACATGAGGGCTGTGGAGAAACAAAATAATCTAGTCTATGATCTATGCTGCTTTGGCTAGATTGCTTTTGGTATTTAAATTAGATTATTTAAAGCTGAACTAGTTATCTCCCCAGTGTGCAAGAGTCAAAAGCATAGGAGCACCTGTAGCTGTTTTTTGTAGAGAGATATGCTGGAGGAAAGTCTCACAGAAAAGGTCCTGCCTGACAATGATTACTTCCATTTTCCAAGTTAACAATATGGTTAGTTTTTCAGGCCTTGCAGCCTAGTCGAGTTTGTTTCTTGGCTTCTCATTGACCTGTGATCTTGGACTGACTTGAAAGACTGCCTTGTATACTTAAAGAGTGTAGTTTGTGTCTATTTATTTGATAAGTTGTTGGCAAATCTAAGAACATAAAGACAGGCAAGTTCTCTCAGGCTGTTTTGAGTCCTATCAGCCCTTAGGACTTGGCAACTAAACAGAAGATGAGAAATCATGTATTTGAAAAATAAATTCAGTTCTGCGAGATATCAGGGATAGGCAGGAAAAGAGGCTTTTTTGCCTCAGCATTGTCCTCTGCAAATGGTATAACTGTATCCTCCATCACTGTGTTATGCATTTCAATAGAAAGAAAAAAAAAGCCCAGTGGATTTGACAGCTGTCTGGCAGCAAAAAGAGTCCTGGGCAAAATTACTAACTCCAGGGAGTCAATGACAAAGTCCAATTGACTGCAATGGGGCAGAACCTGTCCCCTGGGAACAATCCTGGCCAATTTGGCCAGGGACTAACTTCTTGCTTTCCCAAGTCACCCCAGCAAACACTGCCCATTTCTTTCTGTGCCTGCACTTTTCAGTCATCCTCCTGAGCACTGAGTGACCTAATTTCTGGGGCATTGAGCATCATCTAAAGTCAAAGGCCGTTGAGGGTGCTCTTTGCTCGCTCACACTTCCAGAAATCAATTGAGATTTATTTCCAAGTCAGCAAAATCATCTTAGGCTACTAAAATCTGATTTTTCAAAGCTGTTTAAAGTCAGCTGAAATTAGGGTCTAAAGCAGCTTAGAAAAACAGCTGGCGTCTTTATATGAGTTAGTATCTTTAAAAATCTGACTCCATCTCTTTAGCATTTAATTTTTTTTTCCTACAGTGCCCATACTCCCATGACCTTACTGAAAAGAGAGACACTAAAATTATATGGCAGGCCTTATAAAGTACATAGACACATCACAGTGTATGTAAATGCATGTCTCAGGTCTGAAAAGAGGTCGAGTCTTCAACTGGCCTGAGGGCCAAATAGGTGCTGGAATTAGAGCAGTGTAAAGATTAGGTCTGTAAGGTAAGGGAGGCATTGAATTGTTTAGGGGTCTCAACACACCTCTCTCCCTTCAGTTGCCTTGAGTGCTGGTGTAGACATCTGTGCTTCACTGGGTGCACAGTTCCCCCATACAGAATGGAGTCAGCCCCTTGGAAGCGGCCATCCTTTAGCGTGACTGGATTATCTGATCTGCATAGTAGCACATATGGAAAGTTGGAGATATGATCTTTCATCCTCACCTAACTCATCTCTGCAGCCCCTGTGGGGATGTGCTGCCTAATGTGCAGAGAGATCCTCGGCTCTAAATCATAGCAAGGATATGAAGGGTTTGCTTTGCTCCACCTCTCTTCTCTCCCTGCTCTCCAAATACTATACCTGTGGGGGTTTTTTCAACAGTTTGAGAAATGTTCAGTAGCAAAATTGAAGAACTTGGTCAGAACTGTCCTTAAAACAGAGTTTAAAATGGTCCCAAGCAGCCAAAACAAGAGCTCTTTCTCACAGAGGTGTCTTTGTGCAGTACAAAACTAGCAGAGCTGGGTCTCTGCCACGTTTTCCTTGCCCTGTGAAGAGTGGAGGGCTGAGAGCATGGCTGAAAAAGGCTCAGGACATTCTCACAGTCAGGGCTGGCAGGACTCATAGGAAGGCTGTTCCAGCTGGCTGGGATCAGAGCATCCCCAGGGGTGTGACAGATTCCCCCAAGAATGAACAAGCAGACTGAAGAACATGAAGATGTGTCTTCTTCCTCCCACCCCCTGCTCTGATCCCAAACCCAGGTCAAAACCAGCTCTCTTCAGCCCAAAAAAATAGCCTTTTGATTCTCCTTCCAAAGCCAGTCTTTCTGTAGTAACGATTTAAAATATTGCAAGTTTCAAGATTTTCCTTCTATTTGCCTAGGGAAAATCATTGATACGAAGCTTAAATAGGCATCCTCCTCCTTGCAATTCTTTTCTCTAAACAAATTAGCATACGTTGGAAAACTGTCTTGGAAATGAGACAAACAATTACTCGATCTGAACTGTTTATGTTGGCTGAACATTATGACACTGGGAAAGTCCAATGCTGGTCAATATTCTTTTTCTTGGGAATTGACAGTAATACTTAGAAGAAATGCAGCATCTTGCACACTACCAATACCAAGCCTGAAAGTGCTGGCAAAGTCTTCTGTTATTTTAAGGATGCTTTGCTGTAATTTTTCATTTTGAAGAGTTACTTGATTGCATTATTTCCAGTATATGTTTTATTCCAAAAAAGCAGCTAGGATTCTTACCAGTACACAGCTGTCTTGGCACTGTGAACTCTTTTCCTGAATTGTTGCCTTGTAAAAACTCTCATTGATTTTGAAGTTCTCTGTCTTACATTTAAGTCTTAACTGTCTGAGTTCCAACATACCTAACCAATTTTCTTTTACTTCTTATTATATGCTCAGCTATCAAACAGAATTGACTATACTGGTTGTAATACCATGACGTATGGAGAGAACGGTCAAACGCTGTGTGTAGGTAGCTGAGACTGTCACTGCGGCCAGATACCCTCCACATGTGAGAGTTTTCTCAGACCTGACATCTGCAGCACACAGCCAAGGAACAGAAAATATTTTTGGGAAAAGAAAAAAAAAAAGCAAATTGCTTCTGATGAGTATTTTGAATGATGAAATGTTTTGACTACCTCATAAACTGACTGCAAAGGAAAAGACAAAAATAGCTAATGGAAATTTTGCAATTTCATTTTTTCATCCACCTTACCTATAAAAAGATACTTCTGAAGCCTTCATGTGGGATTTTTTAAATTTGCAGAGTTCAAGACATTTCAAAGAAAAGTGATAACATTGGTATCCCCATTTTACAGATGGTGAGACAAAAATATTCCTCACATTCATCTTATACAATAGTCTCTGTAGTCTAATAAAATCTGACTCCAGTAAGACCACTACGTGCTTACTCCAGTAAGACAAGCCATAGAAGTTGTTAGGGTCTTCTGGTTTTTAGTTCATTCTCCACAGCAATGAAAGGGAGTTAGAATTATCTTCTGAAGTCAACTGAGCTGAGATGGTAATGCGTATTGACAATACACATTTAAACACACAGCTAACTTTCCTGAAATCATTCAAGACTTCTCTGCTTAAAGTTAGATGCATATTTAAAAGTGTAGCTAAATCAAGATGTTCTTAAGTTCTTGTATCAAGATAAGCAAAGCTGTAAAAGAAGCATCTCCGGCTTGGAATGAGTTTTTAAATTTTATTTTAAGAAGAACTACACAAAGAATAAAGTTCTGTTAAAACTACCTTTCCTGTTGAAGCTAGAAAGAAAAATACTTTCATTTTATGGGCTTGTGAAAAAATAAAATATTTTTCACTTAAAACTTGATTTTTTTCTAAGTAGATAAAAAATAACAGTCATCTTTAAAGAAAACTTACTGAATCAAAAAGACTGAAAAAAAGAAGAAAGAATAAAATGTCTGGAGCCATATTGATCCCTAAGAAAAAAGTTGGATTGGACCATAGCTCAATTTAAAAGGTGCCAACACCTGAAGAAAAGACATTTTCATCCTGAAAGCTTGTGTGCTTTATTTCTAACCGATTTGTTAGTCCAATAAAAGGTTGCACTTTAACTATCTTGACTCACTTGAGAATAATTGGCATTTCTTTCATTTTATGGCATCATTTAAGTTTTAGAATGGATTATTTGCTTGCATATTCCTGCCTTTTGCTGCTGCTGATAGATGAGTTCCTACTCAGCAGGCACTCTCCAATTTCTCTTTTTGAGCTATATACTGTGCAGCTACTGTGAAATCTTCTATTAGGCTGAATCTCAGCCCAGTACAACGAGCTGGAGGAAGTGTCTTGCCATGACTCCTGCCCTATAGCAAGGTGTTCAAGAGGGCTCAAATGTTGGGTTACAGGTCAAAGCCAAGGTTGTGTTCCCTGGGGAATTAGAATAGGTCAAACTAGGAAGAAAGCATGGCAATGAAGGGCAAAATATGTTGCTGTAACATCAAAGGGAAAAATAGAAAAAAAAAGTTCTATGTATGTGTGTGTATTCTGACCCACTGATAGCAATGGATTAACCCCTCCGGGACTTCAATATCCTCCGGATTAGCCTTGTGGAACATCAGGGACTGCTATTGCTGTCAGTACTCCAGGGGAGTAGCTGTGAGCAGGCTGTCTCACAGCCCTGCGCATCCGCTGGCTAAAGGATATAAATTCCATCTTCCTCTCACAGAGTCCGAGGTTGGCTTTTATGTGAAAAAGTAGGGATTTTGCCCTTAGCGAATTCTTGCTTACTGCACACAAAATGTCCTGTGTGAGGGAATTCACTCTATCAAAGGAGAGCCATTTTCATCCTGATTTGTGTCTGAAACATGAAAACAACATAACAGCTGCATGCTGCATTGAATAAAGAACATACACATGCATTTAAATCACTTATATCTTACTTTTTTATGATGCAATTGTGAATTATGTTCTTTTTGCATCTGTAATTAGAGGGCAGAACAGATGGTGAAGGCTTCGTTTAAAGTGATGTGTCCATTAAAATAACCTATGCTGCCAAATGATTGTTCACTGTAACAGGGTATTCATTCACTAGAGCAGGCTTCTTGCTCTATCCAAATACGTTGGGAAGGCCCCTGGACTTGACAAAATCCTTTTTAATTTTAGGGCTTCCCTATAAAAAACCTGACTGTACAGGGTTAGCACTAACCCACCAAAGCATATGTTTCACTGTATCTTTGTAATTATAGGATGACCTTGTTTATAGTGAAAGGATGATTGTAAATAAAAGATAAAGGGAAAGGGAAAGGAAAAGGAAAATAAACCAGCATACATCAATTTACTTTTACGAATAATTATTTTGTGCTTCTTATTTAATTTCCAGGGTCTTTCTACCCAGTCTGGAGCAGAGAGTAACCTATTCTCAGGACAGAATCTGTCCTGGTGCTCAGTGTAGCAGCGATTAAGGTCCGTGGTTAAAGTGCTCTAGAAATATTTACACTGATCAAAGCAGTCACACATGATATTTATGTGAAACAAAGTATTTCTGAGTCTGATGATGAGACAAGACACTGAATCTGCCCCTTTCTCTTCCTATCCCTCTTCTTGGAAGATCACTCACTATCAAGACAGTTGTCCCACGTTAAGAGACTGGGAAAATAAGGAATTTGCTTTTGCTCAGTTTTCTTCTGAATAGGGAAATAGGTGAAGTGGTGAGGCACCCACTGCTAAAAAAGCACTGTCTTAAGGAATAAAACCTTTGAGAAATGGGGTGAAGCCAGCTTTGGCCGGTTGTGATTGGAATGTACTGCCAAAGTCAGCTGGGAAGCCTATGAAAACCTCGTCATCAGTCTTAATCCAAGTTCTTAGTCCAGATGTATTTTACTAATATAATTTGGTTTTATGTGTGCATGTGTGTGTTCTCAACAGGGAGGTCAATGACTGAGTGAAAAAGGAGATTTTTTAAAAATAGCTATTCAATTCAGCATAATGCTATAACAAGATAATAACAATGGCAAAGTATCCGCAGTACTGCTAATTTTATCTCTGAGATGGAGAATGTTCATCAGGATTGTCCCACAGCCCATCTGATGAACACTGGAACATGCTCATTGTGTCTGGATGAAACATAAAACCAAAAATCCTTTAACTCAAGTCACCTTAAGAATATTAAGTGATATATGGACCAGATAGCTTAAGCTGGTTTGGGATAATTTATTGTGGAGATGACAGCTCAAAGTCTTTGGTGCTTCAAGTGAATTAAAAAAATCTCTGAAATAAAGAAGGCTATTTCCCTTCAAAATGTGAAGACAGCTGAATGTTTTGCATGCTGACATGTGATTTTCATTTATGGACAACAGTCAAATGATTCGCATGTGAAACTGTCCCATGGAATTGTGAGACAACAAGACTTTGTTGGCCAGCCAGTGAGAATTTATAAAATTACTGGGCTCAGGTAATTCAGAAGGAACGCAGTGCTCTGCGACACATTTGTTGCTGGTATGATACATAGGTCCTTAATGTAGTGAACAGCTAACAGATGAACAGATTACATCACTAGTTGAGAAGAAAATAAAATGTGGTGGCTAAACACAATCTTTTTAATTGACGTTTGTGTTATGTTCTATAGAAATATAATTTTGAGGGGAGGGGACACTGTCAGCACTAGAGTAGTTTCACGTGCTGCCTATTTGTGCTCTCTAGTCTGCAAACCAGCTCTTTGGTGATCAAGTAGATTTCAGAGTGGATTTATTGCTCTGAGCAGGATTCAGATATACACTTTTTTTTTTTTTCAGCATACCTATGACTCTTGTGTTTCCATACCTGCCGTTGATCATCATTTCCCAATTATTGTAACATGAGAAGCACACATGGTTTCCAGACTGTACTTCTGATCTCCCCCAGTCCACAGCTGTTTGCTTAATGAATGCTTGTGGCTTGTTTCCCTTTCCCTGGAATTATAAAAAAAAAGAGAGAGGGGAGGAAAAGGGGGAGAGAGGCTATAGATCTGAAAAGAATTTACTAATTTGAATGTTGATTATGGCATAAGTGGGCTCCAAGACAGTGTCCAGTATACACTCCATTAAGGTCAAAAGAAGCTTTATGAGCCTGGTCACCCCAGAACTTGAGTGAGTTTTCATATGGGAGATGAGAGCATCAGCACTTAAATAAGTCCACACGAGGAGGTGGTGAGTGACACGCTTTCACAGAGGATGGTTTTCAGGTCTAGAAAAAACCTTTTTGAAATAAGCACATCCCAGAAAATGACATTAAAACAGGACAAAGACAACATCAGTGCAAAAATGCCAGCAGCCTGAGATGTTCTGCTGGGGCAGCAAGTAAACAATGGACACAAACTGTCTAAGGCATTGTGTTAAGATAGCAATAATCCTTAATGGCAATTGTAAAGTGACGCATTATGTTTGGCAACAAAAAGGAAAATGCAAATTGATTCTTTTTGTTTACATTTAAGTGCTTATCAAACTCTGTAGGTAGACCTACGGTTATGTTCATCTGTCAGAACAGAAGAATCTAATTTATTCTCATAAACATAATATTTTTTTATTAACTTTTAAATTTTTTTTGTTTGTGTGTGGGTTTTTTTTTTTTCCTTTTTATTCTTATACTCCCCCTTCTTCCTCTCCCCCCGCCCTTTCATTCCCTGGATTGCTTTCTGATCCAGACAGTGTTTTTAAGTCTGGTCTCTTTGTATTCCCCTGTTGATACACCTCTGAGCCAAGCTGATGGACAAAACGAGTCTCTGAGCTGAAACCTTTCAGAAATGATATACAGGAATTAGTGCTGATATGCACTGATGGGGAGCTCTACTTTTGTTTCTTCAATGGCTGGGGAAACTGATCCAGGACAAACTTTGGAAATCTTTTACAGCCATCTGATGCAAAGTGATTTTTAGCTTTCTGTCACCTTTGACACATGAACACTGGCATAATTTTTGTACTACTGTGGTCCTTGCCAGGGGCAGTTCATCAGATAGCAGGGATTAGGGACAAGTGAGCTAGTTCAACTGGAATTCCTGCCCAGCTCCCCTTTCACCTCTGTGGTCTATTCTGTGATATATACTAAATCTGAACCATATACATTACATTCTACTATCACCATCCTGTGTAACTCCTCTTTAATCTCTTGCTGCCATTGAATAGCGTGGAGCCAGTACTTCTAAATTTCATGATGCCATTGAATTCCGTGGGGGAAATCTGGGCTGTATTGAAGTCAACTGCAAACCTCTCATGGGTGGTCAGGTTCTTATCCAGCGCCTCAACTTCTACTTTTCTCAAAAGGAGAAAGCCTGATTTCAAGCCAGCTAGAATTTTTGTTGAACAATTCTGGAAAGTCAAAACTCAGCTTTTAACAAAATCATCTCTTTTAGAGCAAAATGTCCATTTCAATGACATTTGATTTCGTAAAACAATGCAATGAAGTGTTTCAGTAATGTTGAAATATCATGCGTCTATACTGAAGCATAGATTTATTTTTTCATTTCAAATGACTTTTATGAAAGAAAAGTAAGTATTTATTGTGCAATTCTTTCAAGTTTAAAAGGTCACTGTGGGAATGAATACTCTGATGTTACACAGATGAAATGTTTTGTTTTGACTCATAATAAAAGTTTATTTTGAAATCTCAGTTCATGTTAAAACTGCTTTGAAATAGGAAAAGAAACATAAAATAGTACTTCCTAACTATGGGAAAGCTTGCTCAAATCCACATACTTTTTACACTTTTATTGACAAAGTTATGTTACATATTCAAATGGGCTCCCCCGTTAATTTGGGAATTCCATAGGAAAATAGCAACTGCTGTGGAAAAGATTATTTATTTACAGGTTTAACTTAGATCATGATGTTGGGGAAGTATCTCCAATGTTACATCTCCACATATTTTCTACCGCTGAGCCATTGCTGTTTCTGAATGTTGCCTTCCAATGAGAGGTATCTTAAAGAAGTGATTCATGTACCTACTGACAGTGAGGAAGATAACTGGTAAACATTATTTAATAAGCTGTTATGCAGATGCAAAATGGTCAATCTATTGCCATAAAAAATAAAATAAAAGACATTCAAGCGAGGTATGTCCAACAAAATACTTAAATTAACTTCTGCAAAATCTTCCAGTCTTTTGCAGAGTTGAGGATTACAAAGTGTAACTTGTAACAGGAAATAGGTATCTTTAATCAGAAGTTAATTGATCTGTGTACCACATTTTTCTTAGATTCTTCTGCTCCTTCTCTAACTTCAGACAAGGCTGTATCAATTTTTCAATATGTCTTGCTGTTTCTTGGAACTGAACCTCTAGGCCAGATCCTCATCAGAGATTCATTGGTTTAAATTTGAAGTAACTCCATTAACTTCAAGAGGGAATTTAGCCTGTTGCATCTGGCTCACATCTTTCCCTTTCATTCAATTAGTGTTTGGCACAAACATACAGCTACTTAAAAGCTTTCGATCTGGTTGGGAAAAATCCTTATGGCAAAAGACAACAGAAAGAGCAATCCAGTGACCTGCAAACTTAGGTGACTGAAGCCAGATGTGTTCAGCTGCTTAGCAGTCTTAAAGCCACTTGTTAGGCAAGGCAGAGGCAGAATAGCATCTAACATTGCAGAAACCTTTTATGTTGCTTTGATGGCAACACTTCAATATGAATCTTGAATTCAAACTTTTTCTAATGTCCTCAGGAGAAAGAACCTGGGACAGTCAGTCAATTACAGGACAGCATTTGTTATACGTGTTAGAAAGATGACACAGAAAAAAAGGTTCTTATGAATGTTACTGTTAGAAATCACGGGATTTTAGACAAGATCTGGTTTGGCTTGAAGATAAAAAGTTAAATGAGGAATAAAAATTTTCACTGGGACAAATTTGGGGAAAGTTCAACATTCTGGGCACTGTGACAGCAAAGGGTTAATAAGAAGTTGATGGGAATTGGAGTGGGAATTGGATTAGGACCAGAGTGGAAGAAACGAAAAATTGTGGTAATTTCTACAATTCCAGATGGACATTCTTAGATAATGAACAGAACAGGGCAGGTACTGTCAAGCACATCCAGCACATATGTTTGCCAATGTGCCATAACCCTGACCTAGAAAGACTATTTTTATGACTTGGTCTTTCTGCTGAGATTACCAGAAAATGGGCATTTTTAGAAGCAGTTTCTCCCTGTGTATATGCCTTCAAAATTAAAGACATTATTTTGCCTAAGCTTACTCTTGATACAGACTGGATTCAGATGAGTGACCAAGTGTTAAAGAGCTTTATAGTCCATACATAGTTGTGCAAGTCACCCAGCCCTGATCAGAACATGCTGCAGTCTAAGGAGAAATGGTGACTTTATCATTAACGCTGGTTGTGATGAAGAACAGTGATGCAATCTGTAACAGGTCCTCTTTTCACAACACAGGTGCCAAACAAAAACAAAAATACAAAACTCAGCACATTATAAATGACATAGGAAATGAAAACTCCCAACCACTGTTCAAGGGAAATAGAGAAAAGGGAGAGATAAGCAATCATTATAGTGCAGTCTTTTTCTGTTCAATAATATTAAGTTCAGGCAAAACTGGAAGAGTTCACATCCTCAGACAAGGAAAAATGTTTTTCATTCCCTTTAAATTCAATCCTTCATCCTTTGCTTCTTATTTATTTGACTTCTGAGACATTTTGTTCATTCAGGTGCTAAGCTCCCATTGGGCTTGAAGTGGAATTAGCTTAGGATGTAGGAAGCTGGAAACTGTGAGCAACGCAAACCTTTGCATCCACCCCTATGAAACTAAATTAAGTATTTAGCTCATCTCTTCTCAGTGTCTTACTCTGCAATAGAACAAAGGGTCAAATTTAACCCCGATGTAAGAGGTCAAAACAGTTAAGAATTAAACCAATAGGGAAATTTCTCTTTATTTGACTAACAAGAGAAAGCCTTCTGTATAAACAGGCATCCTCCTCCTCTTCCTAATCTCTTAAACATCCGGCCAGGATTAGGGTCCTATTGCACTAACTGCTATATAAACTCAGAAGACAGAGCAATTCTTCTGCAAAGGCTCTTTATTTTAAACAGACACAAGGAAAAGGATGGAGAGAAAGGGATACCGTACTCGAGAAGGAATTAAGTTTGTGAGAAATCCGCTCAGATCCTGACATGAGAGAGACAAATATAATAAGAATGCTTCCAGGAAAGTATAGCACTCACAACCAAAACCACTAACCTTAACTGCTGCTTATGTTATAGAGAAAAATAAATGAATGTAAGAACCACCTTTGCTTCACAGCTCTATGTTTTGTTACAGATCAAACTTTATCAATACAAATGGCTGTTAATCCTTGCCTGGCAAGATGTGGATGCAATTGTTTTATTAGGCGATTGTTTCACAGCATTAATTTGATTGCCAAATTTGAGAGTGGGAAAGACTTTTGGAAGTTTATCATTCTCTTGCCTTTTGACGTATGGATAGTATATTAGGGTCCCCTGTTATCAATTTCTTGTGGCTTCAGGATACCAGCCAACACAGACCTCAGAGCTTCCTATCTTTTATCTTGTGTCTGCGGTGACTTTTCTCCTGCAGCAAGGCATTAGATCAACTCCGTCGTCAGCTTAGGGGAAATCCATCAGTTAGCATCAGCGGAGGAATGAAGAAGAATGACCTGGCAAGAAGCAAAGTAACCTCGAACTTGAGCCAAGAGCTTGTCAGAGAGCATAACTGCATCACCCAGTTTTCTCTGGGTGATGAGAGAAAAAACATGGAGGGTGACTGCCACGGTGAGCAGGATCCACACCCTCTCTGCAAACAAACACCAGCTTCAATAAGTGCCTTTTTAATGTGCATTGAGTCTTTGTGTAGGAAAAGGATGTGCAGTTGGCAAGTACAGAGCTGTAAGGGGATAGTTTGAACATGCTGATAAAACGTCTAGCTTTACTTCAGAGTTGACTTTATCATTTACCCAGGGATATTGTTAGTAGAAGATGATAGCCACGCTCCGACAAGAGACAGACAGTGAAATGTATATGAACAAAACAACCATTGTGGTGAATTCTATCCTGTTTGTGTGGTGACTTCTCTATCCATAATCACACAACTTTACAGGCAGAGATAAAACACAAAGCAGGCGGGGAGAGATGTGGGAGTAAAGAAAGGGAAAAGAGAGCACACCGAGATCAAGGGGCTCTAGTAAGAAAGATGGACACTATCCCTCTTAAAGTCTCAACACTAAGAAATAAAAGGAAGAGAAAAGAGAAAGAAATCTCCTGTGCCTGTGTCCTTAGGCAGAGGGACAGTGGCTGGAGCAATGAGGTGAGGTGTGCACTTTGGAAAATGAGGTTAACCAGTTCATTTCTGCCAGATGGTCTGCAGGATCGGCCAGAGCATGGTGGCAACAAAAAGTCAACACCATGAATGGAAAGAATGGCTTTCCTGCCCTCAGAAGAAGCTGTGGGGATTACTGAAATTAGAGCTGGGCTCATGCTGCAAACATTTTCCCCTGAGCGTTCACTTGCAGTGAAAGGAAAACAAATTTGCACCCGTGTGTAACATGCCTCTTTTGTGTTCGCCTTCCATGGGTCTCTCCACCCACTGAGTTTTATTTGTCTAATGAAGACTTGAGGGCTGTGAATTTTAAGCTCCCATGTCTGACAATTCCTGACTGAAGTTATATACTTAATTTTATTTATTATTTCTATTGTTTTAAATCAGTATAAAAAGTCCTATTCAAGAAGTCTCAAGAGGGTTTTAATTGAAAATGATGGACATCCTGTAATTGAAAATAATCCTAAGGAAATAATGCTGATTGAACTGGTACCACCTTCAGCAGAGTGAGGCTATCAAGACTGCAGTGAGCTGGAGGAGGATCTTACCACCACCTTTGCCATAGGACCTAACTTACACAAGCAGCACACCAGTGGCTACAGGCTTCATGAAAGTCCTTACCAGGAAAGTTTTTCTGGTATGTAACATACAGCATAGGGAGGAGGTTTCTCCTAGACACCGCCTGAGGAAGCGAGGAAGATTAATCAGTAATCTGACTGCGGGATTTTCCTGCAGGACCAAGGTTTACATGCAAACAGCCAAGGCATGACAGAAGTCCCTTGCAGTGACTTAGCCTTGGTTCCATAATTGCCCCTGAATGCATGAAGACAACATGTGCTGTTCTTTCCAAGGCATAGCTCATGGAGGCAGCTTCCTCTGTGCAATATGTTCTGCCTTGAACTTTGCCTCTCTGCTTGGGAGTTCATAGCCTGAAGGCTCTGACTCACAAACTCTGAGGGTCTTGGTTGCCAGAGGTTACTGCGTCTCTGCCAGAGGTTGCCACAGGGGTGGCAGAAGGTACCTCCTCAGCCATTTTGCAGTCAGAAATATTAGTTCAAACTACTGGAGGGAGGAAGGGGAATGATGGAGTTCACCGTTGCTAAATCCACCAGAGCCCTATGACTCAGAGCTCTAAAAGTGAACAGGTCCATGCAATTACTTTGAGTATATGTGGAAAGCAAAAAAATCTCTTAAGATCTCTAGGTAGAGAAAATAACAGCAGTGATGTTTTTCTTCTTCTAAGTAGATGCCATTAGAACCAGAGAGATAAAGGGTTAATCTCTTCCAGAATTCAGTGTTGCCAATTATCTCCTTCTCCAATCTAAAAGTGAACTAAAGCCTGCCAGCATCTTCTGGTGTCCCCTCTGGTTTTGGTGTCACTTGGAGCCTTGCTGAAAGCAAAGGGTGTGCTTCCACAGGCTTAGTCTGGAAGGAAAAACAATTTCTCCTACATTAGGTGAAGAATCACAACACAATTAATGCTGATTATGAATCTTTATCTATGTATTATTAAAGACAGAGTATTTTTGGTTAGATATTACAATGGGTTTGGAAGATATTTTTATTATGAGCTCGTACTAGGCCTTTAGATTTATTTTAAATGAATGAGTTGCTTGACTGTAATCAAGAGTTGGGTTCAGTTTTCAGGGCCATCCATGCGAAGCTGGTCACACACTTTGAACATCTATTCATCTGGGAGAGTCACAGCTCATTCCACAGAGACCATCAAAGAGCCAAGAGATAATAACACATTTGTTTTCAACTGATAAAGGCCAAACTGGAACCATAAATTCAGGAGTAATAGTTTGCTACCAGTTGTTTGATAGATTTACCACTGTGCCATTGCTCGACGAGTTTTGAGTTCATACCTTGTTTTCATTGTAACTTTTTGTGGTTCTGTTATTCCTGCTTAGACCTGTTTATATGAAAATGTCTGAACATTGAGGTGTGTGTGGAATCATGTCTCCAGGGAATAGCGTAACCTTGTTGCTGAATCTTTTAAAGCCAAAATGTGCTGCAGGGGGAAAAATACTACATTAGCAGGGAAATGGACTACTTTAAGAGACCTAATAGGTGTTCTCTAATGCTAACTTCTGTAGTTCCACAATAGGAAAATATTGATTTAATGAGCCAAAAGAAAGCAGAAACTTATTGGAGAAGAGAATAATTTCATGATGATACACTCCTTTTTTTTTTTTTTTTTAATCACGACAAAGACCATTTCTAACTTACATCTTGCAGGCAAACCCAGAAGCCACCATTTGTCAGCAAATAATAATGCATGGGGTGCATCCTTTTTCTTTATGAAAACAGCATAAATCTGAAATTCTTCCCCGCTGGAAAGAAATTTAATATTTAAAGGTAATTTGACCTGTACATGTGTGTGCCATGAATCTTTTATGTGACCTACAGCAAATGTATTTATATAGTATTATTCTGAGGATAGTTATCTCTTATTCATTTTCTGGGATATTATTTTTCTTTCTTTGACTAATGTACATTTGGCCTTCTCATTTCCCCACTCAGCCAGAACTGTGTTAACCTTCCTATTTATACCTTTTTTCCAGGTTTTCAAGGTCTGGTAACTAACACTGGACTGTATGTGGCTAATATTATGATAGAACTGTTCTTTTTGTTAACATAAAAGGTTTTCCCCAACCCTTTATTTCTATTATTGTTCCTGTTATTATTACATAATGAAGTCAATAGTGATGTGTCCAATGAGAGAGTGGAAATGAAGTAATTTTATTTTTTCATTTTAATTTTTTTTTTCCTTTGTAGAAAGCATCTGTGGGAAGTTCAGATGGTTTTGGGTAACCTGTTATCTCTGACCAGATCTCCCCTGTAGAGGACAGACCCCTTAAAATGAAATTCTGCACAAGGGTCAGCACAACAGATACATCCCCCTTACATCCCACTTATCCATATTTTGAACTAAGTCTGCATAAATTTGAAGGCTTTGTCATATCTCTCAACAACAGTGAATTTCATACGCTGAAATTCTGATGTGTAGATCTGTTACAGGGGCTTTGACTGACAAAATGGCTTTGCTTGGGAAGTCTGATGAGACTACTGCCTCTAGCCCTGCCTGTGCTGCAAAGATATCTATACTGCTTGTCAGTCAGCCCCTGACACACCATCATTTACAGCTTAGTATTTTATGGTAAATGATCAGCAATTTCAACTAGTTTTCAAACACTGTATGGTAAACTGCAGTGGTTCTGGAGCTGACTGACTCCATAGCTCACATAGGATGGGCATCTGGGACAGTAAACTCATCACATGTCCCAAACAAAGCTATTCCTCCTCATCAGTCAAAACCTTCCACTGCATCTTTGAGTTCAATGGATCTGACCTCTAATAGCTTTAATCGTGCATGTTGATCTCCTACTTTTGTTACATTGGACCAAAACCTAAATCAGTCATTTTATCTCCCAATTGCTCCTACCTGTTGGATGGGCAGGTCTCTTAGTGTCTTCACTGTCATAGCATACAGCTGCATTTAGTGTGTCCTTGTAACAGGTCTTCTGCCTCCAGAAAGTTTTGGTTTAACTGCACGCAGAGGTATCTATAGGATCTTTCAGTGCTGGAGCTATTGTTTATACCTGCTTTGCACAGATGCAAGATCCAGGAGTGGGTATGTCCCATGGAAGAGAGCAGTTGGGAGCATACTGTTGCCCCTAAAAACAGTTTATGTCATGTTCTCTCTTCTGGTCATCTTTTCCGGGTGTGCTGGTTCCATTAAGGCCAAGGATGTCCACTGTCCAAGGGAGACATACAGATGACTTGCTAGCTCATCTAGTTCTCTTTATTGTTGACCTGTCCTGAGAAAAAATGCCAGCAAGGAAGGGGTCATAGGCTGGCTGCACAGTCCTGGAGAAGGGCAGGGAGGAGCTGCAGATGGACCTTTTTTTACTGGTTCTAATTCAGTAACAGTTGTGGTTTAATTTCTATGTTTCAGGATATGTTAAAATGTGAGCTTGGGAAAGAAGAATTTTTCCATAGGTTATTATTACATTTTTCTGATGTCATGAAAATATAAACAGTTCTTATTAAATCCTGTTATTTAATTCAAAACACAAGGTTTAGGATGAAACTCTTTGGCAGGATTCTTCAAATATAACACTGGCAGAAGCACAGAGAAGAAATTCATATCTATGAGTTGTCTGTATTACTTGACACATTTTTGTTGGGAAAGCCAGCTTGGTTCAGACATAGTGTAATCATACCACAGTGTTTGCCCTTTCCCGAGTCTCCCATTGACCTTCATACTCCAGTGAATCTTAATTTTTAAACCTAG
>NW_010339342.1:142644-175281 GCF_000700745.2 Antrostomus carolinensis
GCTTCAGGCCTCTACCAGCATTAAATGTATGGTTTAAAATCTCTTAACGCTGTAAATCAAATTGTGCCTCTCATACAATTGAAACCGAGGTGCTTAGCGGGCTGAGGAGAAAAGAAAGCAGGCTAGGGGAAATGGTAAATAAGCATATAATTTATCTGAAAAAAAGAGTAAAATACAGAAGTGCATATCTGTGTATAGACACATGTACATTATATAGATGTATGTCCATGTATGCATGCCCCCGCCCCTCCACCGAGTAATATTACCAAAAGTCTGATAGTAATTGGAAAGCAAAGGGACAACTTCTCAAAATACAAATATTCTTTTTTTTTTTTTTTTTTTTTAAATGTCATGAAAATTTGCAGCCAGGATTTATGGCTGTAGCATTATTTGTCTGAATGATGTATGTTAGATTTATATCTGGCTACGTGTAAGCAACTATGTATGTATGTGTACGCACATAGTTTTGTTTCATCCATTAGTATATTTTTCTTGTTCCCCCATGCGAAGATCTAAGTATGAGTGTAAAAAGATGGAACTGTGATAAGCTGGTAGACATTCAAATTGTGAAGCTTATCTGAGGCCTTGTCTGAGTGAATGTACTGTAGGTGCAAAAATATTTTGAAAACCTCACAGGAACCAGACATGTCTTACAATACTGCAAACGGAATCATTTGCTTGGACTGAAAAATTTTAGAAGCCCGAGTAAATATAAAGTTGGGGATTAAAAAAAGGCTACTTAGACTTCCAAAAGATTTTGTCCCGATTTCAGACCAACTGGTCAAATAAGATGTTAACTGAAGTAGTAGGGTCTTCACTGTCAAGCTGACAGTGCTCTATGGAAGTGTTTCGTACTGAAGGTCCCCAGGAATTTCAGTCTGTGGCCTGATAATTTGGCTTCTTGTGCAGGGCAGAAGAAAAGAGGACTTTGCTCTCATCTTTAACTGTGGATGCACAGCAAATTCTTAAATTTGTCTATATGTCATGAGAAAAAGTGGGTTCAAACTGCAGGAGAAACTTAAGAGTAACCTTGGCCTTCTGTGTGGTAGAGATTATATTGCAGAATATAAACTGTCCACAAGCCCCAGATAAGAAGCAACCTAGATCTGTCCAGGGTTATTCCTCCAGGTAAGACACACTGTAAACACATTTAAAATAACTTAATGAAAAAACTTGTTTGCCCTGTTTCTTCAGACCACTTCATCCAAAGAGGACAGCAGGACCGGCTCATAACCTCATGACCCAGGACTTCCTCTGGATTCTTTTACTTCCATGGTGTTGTGTTTCTCCTGTGGTATTTCAGCTCAACATGTTTCTTAACCTCTTTCTGCTTCCTTAAAAAGGAAATTCTCAGCGTAAAGGACTGATGTAAGGACTGCAATTTCCTCAAGGTGTGGAGTGCAAGACACTTCCCAGACTAAATTTTCCCACATGTGCAAAGTGTGAAACTTCCAATTTATGGAGGATTTACCAAAAGTGGGATTTTTGGAGTTAACAATAAACATTGGTAATTAGTCCTGTGGTGATTTTGTTGTGTAGGGACAGACATCCCTATTTTCCTCAACTGTAGGATACAAAATGTTTGAGATGTGTATTGAATCAGGAGTTAAAGTGGGTCCAGCTCTCTCCAGTCTTATGCTGCTTTAAGAATCTTGGGAAGAACAGACATTGTGGGTGGTTCATTGCACCAATCAAGAGCATCTGGTGATGTTTCTGCTTCTCAGAATGTCATGATTTTGAGAGGTATCATGACAAGGAATATAAATACGTCAGGACCAATCTTTGACATTCAGATGTGAGGAAATCAGTGTTGTTTCCGTGCTTGTAGATCACTTAGGAGTAGTCAATAAATTGCTCAAAGCACTTCATACTGACTTGTGAAGGATTCCCCAGGCTCCAGATGAGTCTCTACAAAACATGGTTTAAAGAGTTACATGTTAATATTCCCTTTGTTGGCTGAAACTGGGAAACAGAGAGAGCACAAGAGTGCACAGCAGAGCCACAGCCTCCCTTGCTTGGATGACTCACAACAAATAGTCTCCTCTGTGGATCTCCATCTGTGGAACCTCGGAGAGACCTGAATCTGTTTGTACTGTGTGCTCACTCAGATACCAAAAATCACATGCACTTTCCCCTGAGAATAATGTGTAGGTAATACAAACCTCTCAAGAAAGTCCTGACACAGCAGCTTATTCTTTCATTCACTACCCCATAACAAAATATTCCAATGGATTTTTCCAGATCCTGTTAGGTGGGGAAAAAGGAAGGATGGGTAAACACAGATTTTTTTTCTGTTTGTTTCTTCTGTCTTACTATTTTCTTTTTATTTCTTATTTTTCAGTCAACCTGACTTCGAAACAGAGTAAGCAGACTTGCTCTCACCATGCCTTGGCTGTCCTGGGGATTGAAATTGCACTGAGCCCAGAATAGATGTGCATGGAAATTGCACATTTTAAACTGATGGCTGCACAAGATCAGAAGCCGTGGCAATGCTGACACTTTTGGCCTGGAACTTGGCAGGGCTGTGAAAAAAATGTGGAGCTGCTGTTGCAAATGGCTCATTTTCTGACTTGGAGGGGAAGGACCTGTAGTTTCAGAGGTACCACTTCTGCAGTTCGGTGATGAGGTGGAGACTTTGGTGTCGGTCCAGTACCATATCTCTCAGAAGCTGAGAGAAATTAATATAAAGCATTGCAATCTCACAGCTTCTAGGACTCATAGGAAACCATACAAAGAAGTTTCTCAAGCTTAAAGTGTTCTAAAGGATACTAAATTTTAAGTTTCCTGGAGGCCACTGGGGAAATGAAAAAGTGTAGTTGTCACATTTTGTCAAGATATAACAACTATATAATAAGCCAGTTAGCTCCCTTTCTTCTGACCCAGCCCAACTTGATGTACTAGGACTGTGTTCATTTTTTTCCAGTTTTCTTATGGGCTTTTTTTATGAAAGCAAAATAAAGCTAACCTTGGGCCAGATCCTCAGGTGTTCTAAATTGGTGTTGCTTCACTCTGGCTGATGGGACTGATTTATTTCAGCTGGGTATCTGGCTCCTGACTTATATGATTATCCTCTTCAGTCTCTCTAGCCCTTAGTTTTAATTTCTGGACCCTTATTTTTGTTTAATTGTAAAGAAAAGAGGCCAAAAATCCTTGACTCTGACTTGGTTTTAAGTCAGACAGGCAAATGGGTAATTGAAGGAGGTTTGTTTGCTTTGCAAGTCTGGCCTTGGCTACTACAGAGATGAAAGAGGCTGTCTGAGATGGGACCTCTGAGGAAGGAGTAAAATCAAGAAAGGATATATTCTCATCAAATTAAGGTAAATCAAATTTAACAAGAAACTAGCAGAATGAATGGACAAGTGGAATAAGAATGGAGAGGAGACAGCTATTTGTAATGATTTTCAGGTCATTTTTGGTAGAGCTATGTGGAGACAATGAGTGGTGAGCAGATAGGAAAGAGCTATAGCAATCATGAAACCTCAGGAAGAAAGAGAAGGGCAAAATGTCATGACAGGGTAGGAAAGAAAGCTCTAAAGAGGAGATGGACACTTGCACAATAACTTGCTCATTAGCTCATTAGGGTTGATATTCCCTGCCTCAGAATTGTCGCTTCTAATTATCTTTTCACCTTTGGTTATTAACTACAATCACAGAAAACTAATGATCACCAACCTTGCTTCAAAATATTCGCTGGATAGTGCCTGAGATCATAACAGTTTTCTTAATTTGACCATATAAATAGGAATAACTAAGACTTTAAATAAAAGAAAATTAGAGTCATGAGTCTATGAGTTAAATGTCTTTTAACAATTAAAGTTTCTGTAGTTAAGAAGGTTAACTGTTGGATTCCTTGACGCTCACACATGCCTGATATGTTTAGTATCTTAGACACAATTTTCCTTTTCCCTCTCCCTTTCATTTTTTTCTTTTTTTTTTTTTTTCATCCTGTGGAAGCTAAAACTTTATTATAAAATTGAAGATAAGTATATCAGTATGTTGGATACTGGCAGAGCAGAACACAAGCAATGAGAAGATAAGGGAATTTGGTCAAATACAAAAAATACCATGGAACCTAAACCAAATGACATCAGATAAGACCTGCACTGACTTTCTATTAAAAATGTAATAAATAAGGATCACAGATTTTTTTTTTTCCTGGCACTTTTTTTGTTATTGTCTCTAGTGCTTCAGAAGTGTATCTGTATCAGTGCTATTTTCCTATTCCCTTTTATAATGAATAAATGCAGTTCTGACAGGTCCCGATTAATGATGAGATTCTCTCAATATAGATATGTTTTTAATTTAAAGACTTAATTGTATTCTTTTAGGACAGTCTTACTGGCCTACTTAGGGTCATAAGAACAGTATTGACAAAAGTCAGTGAATCCTGAAATCTTGACTGGTAGGTCTGAGAGCATGATAAAGTCTGGTAGCTGGTGGCTTGGATGAAAATTGAGTTAAAATCAGTGTAAATGTGGATGTGATCAGTAGTGGCAATATTTGTATCTGGGTAAATGTTCAGCTTCCCAGATGTTCAAAGCTAGGTTCTTGGATGGCAATAGTACAGCGTGTTGAATTGGTTTGTGGAGCAGAGTGTAGCTCTGTTGAAACACTTCAGCTACATGGAGTGGTGTTATTCTTGGCTGTTGGAAAGATCTGCCACTTAAGCTGCTGCTTCACCAAGGGGGAAGAGAAGGATTTCTAAAAAAGAGAGAAAAAGGCAGAATTCCCTCTTGAGGTCTGTTATTAATTCTAAAATCTCTTCCGTTCACCAGAGACTTCAAAAAATACAGTTTGTCTACAATGTCTGTAGGATGTCACCCATGATGAGAGACAGCTGCAGATGGCTTTACTATTGTGCTTTCTTCACCCATCTTGGATATTTTCCTGTGCAGATGCAATTATCCTTAGCTGGCAATTTTTGTGAATTTAGTAACTGGATTGGGAATCAGACTATGAATTGCAAAGAGTACATATTTAATTGACTGCTTGTCCAGGATTTTAACATGTCTAGATCTTGCTATCACCTTGCTAGGGACTCAGGTAAGCTTTGCATCACTGTATAGAACTGTAAAAATAATAAAATATATCCTGATTCATGGTATAGCCAGTTGGCAAGAGGTAGGGAAATTGTGGCTGCTCTTAACAGCAACCCTCTCCTCATTTCATTTCCTATGATACCTGCAAACAGAAAACGGTCACAGTTTCAGTCTAGGTAGCACATTAGAAATAAGGCATAGAATGGATAATTTTGGCCTTGAAGGCATCATAGAGTTGTTTTATTTCTGAGGATATGGCATGAACTGTTTCCATCCAGGAATATTTTTAACCTTTCCAACAGTACAACGTTCACATCTATCCCTGTGACTCAAACCAGGTTGTTTTAGGGCTTTACCACTGATAAACTTTGAATGACAGGGAAAATATACATTACAGGCTGGAAAAGGGAGAGGGCTTTTGATGAGAGAGGAATCCCCTTTAGGCTTGACGTTTGCCTGTGGCCTTAGGTGAGGTTTGCTTAGTGGTGTCTGCTTGGTCTCCAGTGGACAATAGTGTGTGCCATAAAAGGACACCATGCATAACACGGCATATTTGTTGGCCTCTGCCTTGAAGAAACCCAGATGAGAGCTGTTTATATCCGTCTAGGGACAATCTCTAGTAGGAAAGATAGTACTCTTTGGCTAACAGATATCAATGCCATTTCATTTTATTCCACCTTTCAGTCTTATGGGTCTTTTTCTTCTGCATTTTTTTTACTCCTCTCTTATATATTTAATTGAAATGGGGGAAGTTTTAAGTATCTATAACATTCTTGAAAACTGAAAGCAGTGAAAATGATCAGCATTCATCATATGCTTTAATTAAATTTGATTAAAGAATGTTAAATACAATATATACAAGGGAGTCTAAATAGTGTCTCTATAATTCTTTTCCCTTCATGCTTTAAGTTCTCAGTTCTTACTCAGAATCAGGTTATAAAAAGTTAAGAGTCAACTGTAAAAATCAGATCTCGGCAAAAACATGCTGAGAAAAGGAAAAAAGGCAACAAACCCACAAAACACTGAACAATCCTAACACATTCATGCTGTCTGCCTGGCAATAGTAATATTCTTCCTTATGATACCACACCCTGTAGCCTTACAACAGGGTATTTCCCCACTCCTAGGCTTAACTTGGGGTACACAGATTTGCACGCAAACGCACGCACACCCACACATGCATCCCCTGGCAGACATGAGAGAGTCAATAAGAGAGAGAAAGCGTGTGTCACACCCTCTAAATTCAGGTGGCCTCAAGCAGTGCCATATAATCCCAGCCTCAATTAAACTTTCCAAGGTCAGTGGTGTTCTACCAGGTCAGACATAAATAAGTCAGGTGAGAGTCCTAGGGCATTGAAAAGCCATATTTATTCTTTATCCACAGTTCATAGCCATCAAATGAAGCCTAACACACACAGAGAGAGAGAGAGTGTGTGGCTCTCAAAGCTGCTCCTGTTGTAAGTATATATTTGTTTGTTTGTTGTTTTTTTTTAAAGAAAAAACACAGTTCTAACTCACCCCTTCCTCAAAACTGCATAAAACTTTGCAGTGACTGTGGAAGTTTCAGGAGGACAAAGAGATTTTAATTCAGCAGCATTATGTTTGATGACTAAATTACTCAAGTGAAAGTATTCTATTCACTCTGAAGATTTTTTTTCTATTTTTTTAAGGAGTTCTCATTCATTTACAATTAAGTTTTGTCTATAGCTAAATTTCTACTGTGTAGAGTGTAAGACCAGATGCCAACACAAACCCCTTTTGAATTCAGAGGTACAGATTTCACGTCCTGATTCAACCAGTAATGAAAACAGGCCAATATTGCACAGTCTATTGGGCTTGTAAAGAGTGTATGTAATTTTCTCTTGTTTTGAGGAAGCAGAGGAAAGAGCGGGGAGAATAATGATGTCTATATTTTAGCCCAAAAGTGTTAAAGACTGTGGACTTATATTGGCTTCTCTGGGCGTCAGACCCACTGAGAAGAGTTATCACTTGCAGAGAAAGTAATTAAGGACAGTTGAGGTCCACTGATTTCTGTACTGCCGGAAGAACTAAGTGAATTTTCCAGGCCTCTGTGACTAATAGTCAAATTATTATATATGTTTTAATAAACCAGCATACCAAAATTCTGCCTTGATGTGCTGCATAATATTTTAAAGGTAGAGTTTTGACCTGTAGAACGAGACCTTTCTCATTGTTTAGCAGGGAAAAAAAAATAATTGAGGACTATTTTAGGGAGAAATATTAAAACAAAACAAAACCCAACACAAAAAAAATTCTCCTAAACTCTTACTTCTCTATCTCCAAAAAGGAAAACAATAAAAAGTACAAGTACAGTCATGTTGTAAGATTGTTGTAAGCAGAAAGTGTAAGTGCTTTTTCTAAGAAGGGCTCAGAGGTCTGAAGCTATTTTTCTTCTGTTGACCTAACTTGATTTATACCAGTTTGCACAGTTGAGAAACTGATACATTAGTGCTGCTGGCAAAGTCGTCTCCTACCTTTTGTTTGTTTTTCCTTATTTAATCTCTTTATTATGATTAAGATATGATGATCTATTAAGTAATGTGTATAGGGTGTATATATATTTGTTTTCCAATTACTTTCACTCTTCTGTTGAGAAATAATTTTGAAAGTGTAATGGAATAATACAAAAAATAAATTTCCAGATATCTTTGTGAATAATAGTGCCAGCTTTTATTTAGTGTCTATAAGGGGATCACATCATTAATTATTGTGAATATTCAGACAGTGGATACTTATATGTACGGTTTTGTATCACTGAATATATACAGTTTTTGTGAGGAGTAACTCTTAATCTGAGAAATATTCAAACACATGTATAATCACGCATTTATCTTCCTTATAATAACTTACAGACTTCTAATCATGGAATGGAAAAAATACTAAGTGATTAGCATGTCCAGACACATAATGATGAGTGTTGATTAGTTAAAGTGAGCACTTTCCAAACAGAGAAAAGTATTTGTCAAAACTGTTACAGTTTTGGATATATTTGCTATATTCAGCATTAAGCAGCTGTATTAGTGACTCTGATTCTGAAAACTTTAAGATAAAGTTAACATTAAAAAGCAGAAGCACTAGGGAGAGTTTATGGGGGACAAAGTGTCATAGAAAAGTGTTTACAGAAATATCAGTTTTATTTTATAGACATTCATATTAGAAATTATTTTAGCACTTGGTATCCATTAACATATGTGTTAAGAGTCCTCTGCTTCTGTGCCTCTGGTTTTAACATCTGTAAGTATAATGAAAGATCTTGACAAATGTTTCTGAAGGTTTTATGTGCTCTTTATCCCAAAACTGGATTGTAATCCATGTTATGTTCACTACAATAACAGGAGAATCAGGATCAGATGACCAGTTCTACAGATTAGATGTGAAGAAAGGGTGTTACAACAACATACCAGCTTCCTCTTAGATTTTAACTCTATACGATGTTTCAGTGAGAGGATGAGGGGAGAGGAGGGAGGGGGAGAGGAAAATTTATCTTTTTGTTATATCTGCTTCTATCATGTTTCCCCACCTAGCTCTCAAAAATGTGTCTTAGTAGTGAATATGTTACATGACTAATTCTTGAAGAAAGGAATTAAAACGAACCTTAAACAATAAATGACATAAGAAATTTCATCAATAGCTGGAACAAAAGGTGATTAAAACTGAATCCAAGAACACTTCTTGCCTGAAAGTAAAAAGATAAAGTGTCCCTTTAAGGCTAAGTTGCCATAAATGTATATAGAGTTTTTAAATATAACTCCCACCTCACCAAGGCACTCAATCTTAATACTGGCAAGTAGCAAGGCCATGGAAACTCCTTCAGCTGGAGAGTCCCATTCCTCACTTAACAGACTTCTTGATAATTTACAGTCATCTCCACCATGCTGAAGATACCAGTTAAGGGATATGAGCCAAATGCTTTTTCCAGGTTCAAGTAAGATTAGTCACAACAACCAAAGTTATTAATTGGAAAGAAAAGGGAAGGACATTAAAGAGGGCTATATAGCTCAACTTTCTCTATAGCATCCATGTCTCTGATTTTTCTGGTTTGCCATTTATTCAAAGTAAGCACTTGAAGTCAGTGTCTGAAAATAAAGTAAATGATCATGAAGTTGTCTTCTGAGGAGATTCTCAGTGAAGGGAAGCAGCACTGTAGCAGGCAAATTGAACATCTCTATTTCATGGACGTGAATAAAGTAAGTTCTGAGGGGAGAGGATAAAGTGGGGAAACACGTGTAGTATAACTGTCATGAAATGTGGAAATGCAGCAAGAACAGATTTTTAGTTATCAGAAAAGGGATCTCTCATACTGCTGAACTCCTTGTGCTGCTAAGCATGCTTTACTTCATGTCTCTTTTTCTCCATCTAACAAACACGGATAACGATGTACTTTTGGTGCAGCTTAGAGTCAGAAAGAAATTGGTACTGAATTGCCTTTTTCCACACTCTAGATTGCTTTGAGATCTGAAAAGTCCCAGGAATTCCTCCAGATTCAGCCTGCCAGAGAGGTCCATGTAGGGATTGCTCTACTGGCCAAAATCTTTGCTCTAGCTTACTCTTTCCTCAGGACCTACCCACCATCCTGGGCAGGAGGACATGGTTCAGAAATTGTTCAATGCATCATCAGCCAGTCTTTGCAGAGCAACTTTTTGACTACTTTGATTTCACAGTGCTGGAATCAAATGTCTGTAGAAAATAAAACACTGTCTCTAATCTGCTTTGAGATATGCTTGGACACAGTACTGGGGAACAAAAAATAAAAGTTATTCATTATTATTTTTGTTATTTCTATAGATTTTTACACATCCAGAGTTCACACTGGGGGAGAAAGTTATGAACCTGTTATCTTTCATGTGCTATATAATTGATCAAAGCCAATGATGACGTTAAAGTTACATAAATGTATTGTAGGCCTAGAATGATTCATGACTTTCTGTACAGTAGCAATGTTCTTGATGTTGTTGCACTGTCTGGAGCTAATGTTCTGATTAATGCATGTTTTCCTTCCTTATTTAAGAAATAGCTTATGGATAAAAATCCTTAGATGTTTTCTGATTTATTGCATTTCTTTTTCTTTTTTCTTTTTTTTCCCTTTCTTTCCAGCTTTTTATTCCTATACATGTATGTATAGTATAAATATACCTATTTGTAAATGTGTCAACTTTAGAGGTAACCCTGATGCAGTACTCTTATGAGTTGTCTCTACAGACTGGTATTTGTATTGAAAAATGTATTTTGTTAGACTGTGTCTGCAAATCTATCATCTGATGGAGGTACTCTAATCAGTGTGTGTTCTTTGTCAAAACAACACCATAAAAATGTGGCCACATCACTTACTGGTTTGTGGGTGACAGTGGGGAGGCTGCTTCTATTGCTAAAACAGCATGAAAAGTCAGGGTGATCTATCATAGTTACAGTACAGAAGTATCACATATACAGTGCACCCTGAATCTTGTTTCCCAGGCAGTGGGGAATGTGTTTGGGAAGGCAGAGGGTGTGATGTGGTACACCTTGGGCTAACCAGCTGAGTGTTTTACAGGGAATAATCTCTAGAAACATGACCTAGCTCAGATCTTGATCCAAGTGATGCTGAGGTCTGAGGTCCAGAACCAAACAGCAGAAGGTTGGCTTAAGGTACTCTTGTTGGGTTTTCATAGAGGTGATTGGGGTAGAGGACAGGCTTGTAAACAATTGTCAAAAAATATAACCAGTTTTGTTGTTTATGGCCTCTCCTTTGGTAAAAGAATCAATGGAAATTACTCTGCTTCTACAGATAAATCAGTGTCTGTTTGATTTTCCTTTGAATTTCCTCAAGCACAGAAAACTGTTTATGGTGATGTCTATGTTGATTTCTTTAGTCTTACTTCAGAGAGCACTGAACTCAAGAATAGTCTTAACAAAAAATTTTTGTTCACAGAGGTCTTTGTTAAGGACAAAACAACTGTATTTCCTCTGCTACAGGGACTATACACAGGTACAATATATACCTATATATTTTTAAAGGTCTGTTTACTAAAAGTGGACTGTTTGCCCCTTAGCTTTCTGGTCCCTTAGCCTAAACTTGCTGGAGGAGTGGTGTGCAAAAGAAAGTGCCCACTTTGTTTTTATCTGCCATGCTGTTAACCACCTACTTGTGTCCTTTTGTGTCTTTTGTGAAGCCTGTTAATAGCTGTTACTGCTAATTGCTGTGCTTAGCTTGCTGTGTTCATCTATGGGCAGAAACCGGGGAGATCAAAGAGCAGTATACTCCATAAAGTCTTGCAGTGTTCATTGTGCAGCTCTAATTCACCTGTGCAAGGCCAAGGCACTGCACTGAGGGATGGCACAGAACATCTGAAAACAGATGGAGAGAGAAAAATGGGTTTTATTTCACTGAAACTTTTGGACTGCTTCAGCTGTAGGTTCAAAACGAAGTGTTTTGTGCTGCTTTGATGCAGGACAGTGCCTTTGGAACCTACCTCGAGGTCTCTTTGCTATCTGAAACAGCCTGTGAGGGATTATAAGTTTTTGTTTTTCTCAAAAAAACCCAGTTGCTTAGAAACATATGACTGGTCAAAACCTCATGAATCAAAGTTTCAGTCCTTCAGTAGTTTTTTAAAACCCACAAAATGTGTGGTCCACTCAGTCAAGACTTTAACAAAACTAAGATCTATATTATAAGTGGTGTAAAAACCTTAAAGATGTACATTTTTTCACCAAATAAAAGCTGAAGGATCAAGAACCTTCTCAGCACCCAATGAAGCTGAAATTATAAGTGCCTTGGAGGTGAAAATGTTCACCTAGTCCTATGAAGGGTTTCCAGTCTGATGCTACATTGGAAAACCCCTTCCACCTCCCCTTGACTTAGAAGTGGGGGCCCTGACTGGCATTATTATGAAAGTTTCAAAGGGCTGTAGATATTCCCAAACACAAAAAGGCCTCCCAGAGGCCTTTCCTCAGGCTTGATTTTGGATTCTGACATGAGACACACCAATATTATTAAGTGACATTGTCCTTGTGCAGTCTTTTGAGGGAGAAATAATTGCAAAGGCAGTGTTTTTCAACTGGAGACGGTCTTGGAACCATCAATGATTTGGGTGGGTTCTAACTTGAAATCTATCCTCTGCAGAACAGAATATATTTTTTGGTATTTTGGTCCTTAAATGATTTTAGGTTGTTAGTATCCATCATGCCACCAGCTTGGCACAACCGTGGACTCCAGTAGGGTTTAAATGACACAACTGCTTTGCTTGGTCTTTCACAGTCTTATTAAGTAATGTTAAAAAGACTTCATTTTATGTTATTGGGCAAAATACATTAAGAATCCAAATTTCGTGTCTCCCAGGGGTCTGTCTGGCTTTATAGTATTCACCAGATCCCTGGCATGTTAATATGGGTTGCCTGCTCGTGTAAACTATAGATTTTTTTTCTCTGCTCCAATGGATTGTTGAAATATAATTACCAGCTGATGTTTATCCACAGACATAGAAATAACAGTATTATTAACTATTCCTATATATTTTGTGTCATTATGACTGTAAGGGCTTGTCTGAATAATAAAGATTCCCTTGAGTGGGACTCACTAGGGTAAATGACTCTTTAATAAAGACAGATAATGTAGATGAATCATTTTGACTACTTAGAGGAGCAATTGTGCTAAAACTCCTAACTTACACAAAGTCCTTCTGAACACATTAGGGGGTCAAATCCTGCCCCTTGAAATCACTGTAACATTGATGCTGAGCAGGAAAGGATTGAGGTCTCACTTTTAGGAGCAGGGACAAATTTTTAGCAATGTGAATTTGATTAATTTACATGGGTGAAACTTAACAGCTATCATTTTTTAAACTCTAAGACTGTAAGTAGTATAAAAGCGTGCCTACATAAATGTCTATATTCCATCTTCATATGTTGAAATATACGTTTAAAATAGATTTCTGCTGAATTATATGGCTTAGTTTTCTCTCTTCTCCATGATGTGATACTTCATACTACACTGAAAGAATAAGAATATAAGTTTATTAAGTTTACTCAGAAAACTATTCAGTCATCTGTATGAGCTCTTGGAGCTATGTCAACATTTTCTTGAAAGATATCTGAGATTATTTGATGTTTACTTTTTTAAGTACAGTATTTGTGAGTAAAAGTGCACAAGAACATTTTATTACATTTTAAATGTAATTCCTGATCCCAGGATGCTGTCTATATAAATCTGAACAAACCTACGGAATCACTATCTATATTAGATCAGCAAATCCTCTCAGTCCCAGAACTGGTCACTGTGTTAAGAATAAGAGGCAAAAGTGAAATTCCTTGGTAATAAAAACTTCTGAGCCTTGACAACTGTGAGGTAATGCCATTTCTTGCAGCATTGCCTAGACCTTTCAAAGTACACTACTCTTTATTATATGCCTTTCCTCTGCTCCTAAACCTTCACTTCTAAAGTACACATCTCACAGGCAACTAGTATATAATGTACTTTTCAATCAACCTCCTAATTCTCTCAATGTAACAAGAGTTCCAGATAAACCAGGAAGATGAGAAATGCAGAATAAAAGGTTTAGGTTGTACGATACCACTCACCTGTTTTAAACCTTTTGCTATCTGTGGAAAAAATACAGAAAGAGTTCTCCTTCAGGATAGTTCAGGGTGGCCCAGCTCTTCTCCCATGCAGTGATGACACAAGCTCCCAGCATTACTGCAAAGTCGTGACCTGATCTTCTGGGGGATTTATGTCTTTCACCCTGTTCTGTCCCAGCATTTTGTCAGGCCATGTGTAGGCAACAAAATTATGTTTCCTTTGGATCCACTAGCTCTGTAGGGGGAATTTTGCTGTGCTGTGCTGGTATTGCACCCTCTTCACTCGAACATGCTTCTGTGTTTCAACAAAGAGTGGAAATGGTCAGCACTAGAAGGGTTGAGATGGTTTTGCTTTTGTGCTGCCTTTTTGGTTTCATGAGGTAAAAATTTCCTAAATGTGAAACACAGAGTGAATCAGATTTCACACGGAAAGTAGAATGAGAAGACTTGCAAGGGCCTGTCTCCTAATTACCAGATTTACCATAACTTACTTGTAAATCCCCTAAACTGAAGAACCTAAATTCAGCACCAAAATTTTCATTGTGGTTTGTAAGAAGACCCAAGCTTTTGCCAAGTAATTGTTGGTTGCTGCTGTTATTATTTATGCTTTCACATGCAGACCATGGTGGGCTGGCCTCTGCTGGCAGTGTGGATAGGTTTAAATTTACTCTGATCAAGGAAAAATACCCTGCTGAGAGGCTCAGGTTCAGCATCATGCTAATAAAGTATGTGACTCTTGGACAAGAGCTGCTCTCCATCTGGCCAGCCCAGAGCATGGGCTTGAGTAGGATTTCTGTTGTGTGCAATAATGTCTGTGGATGTACACAAAAGTTTTTAAGAGGCTTAATACATGAGCTAGATATATGGCAAAAATATAGTCGCACCTTGAAAATCATGCTCCAGAGATAAAAATCATGGAGTTCATGGATGTACTTAAAGACAAAGATGAGGGACAGCTAGTGATTATGTACACAGATTGTTGTTTTTGTTTGTTTGTTTTTTCTGGCCTTGAATCAGGCTAATCTGTATTGCAGAAGCTAGAACATGGATAATATGGAAACATCTGTGTTATACAAATTCCTCTGAAATGGTTGAATGACAGGTAACCGATTATATTTTGGAGCTGTTCCATGTAGGGTGAATCAACGACTTCCAGCAAATCAGTCCAGCAAAAATCTGTGTGGTTCCTTTTGATGCACATACAGCTGTGAGCTTCTGTGTCATCTGTTTTCATCTGAAACTAGAAATAGTTAAAAAAAAAAAAAGGAAAAGAGAAATGTATTTAGATCTTAGACAGAGAAATCTAGAAGACAGACTGAATTCATCCTGAGATTTCCACTCCAAATTTCCAGCAAGCCTGACTGTGATAGGTTTTTTCTCACTATCTGTTCTAGTCCCATATTACTCCCCTTGACGGCCACAGGGAGACATGAGTGTGTCCTGGAGCAGCTTAATCCTCTCCATGGAAAGGAGCAGGGATGGAGAACAGCTTCAGGATAAGACTCCAGTCCTTAGACATCAGAAACTTCCCAATCTGCTCTGTCAGAAACAGGTGGGGATGAAGCTTTGTGACTGTCCTAAGCACTGGGGACCACAAGACCCTACAATGCCAGTCTAACCCTTAAAACATCATCTCATCAGTGCTATGGACAATAGATGAGAAGGTCTTGAGAATAAATCCTGCCAAATAATTTTCCTATTTCAAAAAGTTTTAGTGGTTCACTTCTGGATGGATTTGCTGCTATCTGGCTCACAAGATTAACATTTCATACCAATAACATTGAAATAAATAGGAAACATTATTTCAGAAGAAATAAAAATACAGTTATACAAACAATACCATGATTATTTTGTTTTTAAATGTAAGCTTGGCCCAATTAGGAATCCCCATAATTTAATTTACACTGGCCAGAGATATGTGACACTTCCCTGCAAAATATTTTACTTTCTGTAAATCACATTAATTGTAAACATGCTGAAATGCTCCACTACTGGTGCTGTCTCTGGTTCATTGGTGACCAGTATAAGAAGGCAACACACGCTTATTGTGGTTTTTTTTGTTGTTGTTGTTTTTTTTTAAAAAAAAAAGAACGGAAGGATCATCTGTTGCTCAGACGAAAGACAGAGACAAAATAACCAATCTGTAATGCAGATATATTAATAGTCATTCACTGGTTTTCACTGAAATACTCTTCATGTAACCTTGACTTTATTAAGTAGTCCTTAAGGTGCATTTTGAAGACAGATAATGAGTTTGGGGAATAGTCTTATCTACATCAAGCTAATCTTTAACAGCTTGGAAGAGAACTCACAGAAACTTTTCCACTTTAAGTGACATAGCCATGTTCAAATCAAGCCTTTTAAAATGTCATTTTAATACGAAGAGTTTACAGGCATTTTTAATAGCTACACTTCATAGAGGAATATGGTTTAAACAAAGGTAATAGAAGAAGTTATTGAGTTTTTAATAGTATTAATGGGGCTGGAGGGAAGTGGTGTTGGATGAACAGGAATGCTACTGCAGTGGAGTGGCACTTAGTGTCTTGATTAATAAAGACAAGGAAGCTCTTCCTTGGAAAAATAGCTTATTTCGCAGTGACTGTCTCTTTAAAAGGGAGGGCTGGGGTGAAGGCAGGGGTTTTGAGTGAGATTTTGATGCTGAGCCTGCACATACCACCTTGTCCAGCTTCTTCAGGCAGAAGTTTGCAAGAGCCTACTGACTTTTTGCCAACGTGTGCAAGAGGGAGAGAGGCATGGGGAGGGAAGAACAAAAAGAAACTCAAAAGAAAATAAACCAAGAGTCACTATTATAATAAGAACTCAGATTTAACCCATCTGTACTTTCCCCTCAGTTATCCTCAAAAGTATTTTCACTTTTCCTCTACTGTGTGTAACACCACAGAGATGGTTGTGCACCCAGAGGCACACACCAGTCTTTCCCTCCAGGTCATATATAAATTGGTTACACCACAGGCTGAATTTTAACCTGCTAGTACAGACAGATGAATTACATGAACCCCCTTCTGCTGATTCCAGTTGGCTTAGCTCATTTTGTTTTGCTTGCTTTATTGTTTGGGCATCAAATGTCCCAGCTTTCCCAAATGCACACACATTTGGTTTCTGACTAATGCGAGGCCTCCGTCAGAGAGACAGCGTTTGTCATTTAAAATCCAGCATGTCTTAGAGTCAGGTCATGACTCAGATACCACAAACTGTATACAGAATAGACCACAAATTCCTCCAGTAAGATTGAACAAGGCTTTCCGAGAAGCCACTTCCCCCTCTGGTTATATCTTAACCCTGACTGACAGGTAGCAAATAACCATGGTTCTTGAGTGGCATTTTTTTCTGACTGTATTTTGTTAAAATTTTTGTCTTCTATATTCATGGCTATTTGAAATCCTGTCTTTTTAAGTGCATACAGAACAGTGATTTTTGAGTAGAAAGGTGGCTATAGAAATTTTGGGTGGTTACAGTTTTACAGAAACATTGACATTGTTTGACTTTAAGCTCCGAGGCCGGGGATTTGGAGCGGACACCAAATGTCAGGGCAAAACTCAGCCTGGTCCGTTCAGGTTTCCTTCAGCAGCAGCTGCAGCTCTCACATGCTTTGTGCACAAACCCCATAAATCGGCTGGGGTTTGCTTGAACAGTTCCTGAACTTTTGCAAAACCTTTCGATGAACCTGCTAGGGGCTGGGGAGGGAGGGAGAAAGGGGATGGGAACAGGGTTGCTGGATGTGGCAGGGTTTGCAGGGAAACCTGAAACCAGGTGAGCTTCCCAGGCTGAATGTTTCCTCAGGCTGGAGACCTGCAGATATTTCTCATTTGAAAGCAGAATTGCAGTTAACAAATCTGTTAACAAGCCTCACATGCTTACTGACCAGTAGTAAATCCTAGCTCGATTTATTACTGAATACAGGACTTTGGCATAAGTCCTCAGTGTCATTTTGCAAGTGAATGGAGAGAAAGTCGTGATCTTGAATCCCAGCTAGAAAACATGGTCGTGAGAATCAGATGGGGTGCAGCTCTTTGATTTAACTTTTATTTAATTTTTTTTTTTTTTTTACTGAAACAAGAGAATTCATCTGCAAAGGCACTATTCTGTGCTCTTTTGTCAGTAGAAAAGTTGTTTTGCTAATGGTTATCTGTCTGCAAGTCCTTGACCTGCTTGTAAACACATTTCTGCAGGAAAACCCCAGGCCATGGCCCCGAGCCTTTACGTCAACAAGAAGAGATAAAGTGACCAAAACTTAACCTGATCTGGCCTGGAGTGCCCTCTACTGCCCCTTGACCAAATACTTCCCTAATCTGTGTCCTTCTGAAAGGAACAGATTGTTGTGTAAGAAGTATTACCTGGAATGAAATCAATTTTGGGAGCCTGACTTCATCCTCCTTTCTCCCTGCCCACAGCCAAAGCTTATGGAATCGCTGGAGGTTAAAGAACAAAGTCTGGGTAGGTTTTGGTGGAAGGGCAGGAATTTTACACAAAATCACCCTCTTTGTCCCCACCTCAGGCATCTGTCAGAGGACAGCCTGATGGGGCAGCCCTGGCTGTGGTCTGTCATGCCACGTTAAACACGCCACCTTCCAAACCGTGTAACAAATGCAGGCAAAACTGAACTTGCCGATCAAGTTGCTTTTAAAAGTCATTTGCTGATCCCTTGGGATTTGTTCTGGATTCACATGGCACAAGCAGAGGCTTTGGTACAGCCAGGATTTGGAGAGTTGCTAAACTAGGAGTGAGGTCCCAAATTTCAGTGGGGTGCTGTGGCTCAGGGAGGTAGGCAGGCAGAGATCTGAGGCTGTGTGATGATATGAGCATCCCTGGTTTGGCTACTGCACCCACTCACGGGGGCTGAGGTGAAAGCTGGCTGTAACCAAAGGCAATTCTGGGGGAAGAAGTGACATCAAATTCTTCCAGGAAGGAAGGAGTATGTCTGTACCTTTTTTTTTTTTTTTGTAAGAGCTGGGTTAGAAAAAGCAAGGGGAAATGTGGACAATCCCATGTTCAGTATGTAAACGAGAAAAGGGGAAAATGCAAGACAGCTCTATAGATAAAATGACAAACTCCAATTGCGGTTGACAATGGGAGCATTCATTGTGCTGTGCCTCTGTTTGCACCCTGCTTAAACTGCTTGCAAGGCCACTGCAACAGGAAGTTTCATGACTAATCGACAAGCTCGTGGGTCACGTCCCTTCGAGATGGTGTTTTTTCCATCTCTTTAATTCAATCACAGGTTACTGGGCTTGGTGCCACAATGGTGGGCTAACTTTGGTCAAGGTGGTTGAACTGGGCATCTCCAGAGTCACTGTGTGTTTTACCAGCAGAACAAGAAAATTCTATTTGCTGCAAAAACTTTGCTGTCCCAAGGCAACCCAAGGGTTTCTGCTGTGGAGCTGGGCAGCTGGGAGGGAAGGCAGCAACCCTTCTTTTGGTCCTTGATCCCTTCCATCCAGGATTCTGTGCTGTATAACTGAACTTCTCCACACTTCATATATCCAGAATCAGACAAGGGCTTGGACTGAATATTGCACCCTTTATTTTTATAAATTTTATAATTATTTTCATGGCGTTCTGCAGGAAGTGTTTCATTCTCTATAACCTTAAGATGACATTTTTAGGGGACAAAGGAAAACTTGTAAAAACCTGATAGGTTGGGGATTGGTTTTTTTTTTCATAACAAAAAACACATAACATTTTTTTTAATGACAAAGAAACCTTGCAAAATTTTGTTTTGGGTGTTTCATAACAAAACAAAAACAAATTACCTGCAAAGGGATAACAAATTTTTACAACCACTGTTATTCACAGCTTCTTGATGCTCATTCTCCAGTTGTTCACACTGCAATGGCTGTGAATCAGTCCTGTATTATCCAGTTCTGATATTGTAGTTGATCACTGTGTGTGAAACTGCACATGACAGACCAAAAAATCCCTCAGGGTTTAAATCTGAGGGAGAGGGAAGCAAAGCTTAAGGAAAAGGCTCAGATGAAATTATACTGCTGAATATTGGTGCTGAGGGGCTCTTAAACCCTGCAAATTTGCCAGGATCTACCAGACATACTGGACAAGGTTGTCCACCATTTGGTAGGATTCAGGCCATTAAGCTGAAATCTGTATCCAAAAGCATCTCCAGCTTCTCTTGTCCCTCTTTTCTCAATTCATTGGTAGAGAGTGTCTCCTGTGCGTCTCCTGCAGGTATCTTACAGGCTTCTACCAAGTGTTGGGAGGGGAACGTGAAATCCTGCAGGTTTGATTCCAGCTGGGTTATTTCCTTGGAATACAGTTGGTTTACAGTCTTTTGTGCATTTAATCTTGTTTATCCATACAAGGCAGTTATAGTTTCAGCTATGCATAGTGGGATTAATTCACAAGCTTTAATCTAAACTGGACAAAATCTTTCAGTGTTGGCTTACAGTAAGTATCCTTTCAGCTTTCCTGACAGAAAACCAAACTTTTAGGAACAAAGTAGTTTTTTTATTTTTTTTTCCCCAAAGAAATGCTCTATTTCAGAAAAAGTGATTTTTTTTCAGCAGAAAATCATTCCAACAGAAAAGTTTTCATCTCCCAAATTGAAAATGTAAATTTTAACCTTGCTCAATAACTCAAAATTATTACTCCTTTTTTTTTTTTTCTTACAACATTTCTTTATTTCTGTGCTTACAAAATTCAACACGATTTTGAAGATGAATACAGATCTAGTAGGCACCTTTTCAGATTGAAAAGATCAGTTTTATGGTGAAGGGAAGTTGTCTTCCTTGTAAAGTACGAAGCTATTTAACCAAAGGAGGTCTGGCTGAATCTATTCAGTATTCTCTGCTACTTTCCAAACCAAACTTCTGAATCCATGTTAGTTATTCTCATTAAGTCATACTCCTGAACTCCCTCCAGGCTCTGCACTGGAGATGATATTTATACAGCACTAACAGAGAAAACTTGGAGTGTTTCAAAAAATAATTCCCAAGAAAACCAAAGCTGTATTCAGCAGACGTAACAGGGAAATTTTCAGGGAACTCTGACCATCTTTCTTTTCTTGTTAAAAAAGGCCAGCTTCAATTTAATTCTCAGCCCCTGAATATTGCAAAGGAGGAAGTTTTGAAAGCATTAAGTGACATATTTCAAGGTTATTTGTGCCCCTAATCAAAATATAAGTAGTCTTTTTGTTCGAAAATTTGACAAAATTAATTAACACTGAAGTTTCAATCAGACTTTTGGTAATGGAGCATTTTATCAGTTTTAAAATTGTGAAAATTTTTCTGATTTGAAACTTTCAGTTTGGAGGCTAAGGCACTTTTTGACTTTTCAAATCATTTGTTAAATGGGACATCTTAGGCTCTGGGGACTCTAGTGACTATCAACACTTGCTATGGCTTAGAACAAGATTAACTGTTAGTAACAGCAGCACCCAGATGCTTCAGTTAAGATCAACATAGTTTATAGTGTAAAATGTACTACATATATAGGCATTGGATGAGAGAAAGGACACAATTTTATTTGCGTGTTTATGTCTTAAACTGATCAGTCCATCACTTTATCCGTAAACTTCCCTAACACTGTGATTTAGTGAGCTACTAGAAATAGAAAGAAACTGTACGTGTGACTTTTTCATACAGGCTCACACACTCATATATATCTGTGTGTCAATATATACCGGCTGACATAACAAATATCTTTATTTTTAGAGAAAGAGGATTTTCCTTGGGGACTTTAAATAGATTTAGAGGATATTCCAAAAGTATCAGACTGTATTTCACTGTGATATTCATATTGTCAATAGCGGGACCTTTCTGTGGAAAATGGGGCTTTTCCTGTAAACATAATAATATTTCTGGATGGTGAAATATACAGTAAATGTTAAACAAGAGAAGAACTAAATTGCAGACTATTCCCTGGTCAGCAAAACGTGCCCATTATTTTTCAGTTTGCTGAATCTGTAGTTTTTACCTTTTTTTTAAACTATGACTTTTCAGATTCATGAGGGTAGCAGAGGTAATCTTCATATTTATAAGGACACACTGTCAACTTGCTTTTCATAATTTATAAACTCTTTTTTTTTATTATTATTATTCCCTTTCCCTGTTGGAAGCCTGAAACTGGCATGTTTCCTTAATAGAGCTGGGAAAAAACTGCATTTTTGCTCTGGGAGATGATTTCTCAGAAATAACCTCTCTGTGCTTCATGCAAAGGAGTAGTATCCGAGCTGGCTTAGTAGGGCTGGAATTACTGCTGTAGGGTCTATTTTGCAAATGTTTGCATGCTTTAGCTTTTCAAGTTGCAACTTGCATTTTGGTTTGGTGAGAGATCTATCAATATGTTACAAGCCTTACATGTCTTTTTTGACATGAGCTGGATTAATGTTCTTTGCTTTGTTTGGCTAGACTCTTGCCTTTATCCATCTCTACCAACCTCTTCTCCCCTTTACTTTCTTTACAGCACCTCTCACGTTCCTGTCTCCTACTTTTTGCTCCTGACATGGTGAGAATAGGTATTTTTCTTCTGCCCCCACCTTGAAGGACTGGCAAGGACAGGCACCCCTTATTCCAATATGAAATGAAAGTAGTTTGATACTCATTTCCTCTTCCCCTTTGTAATTTCACTGAATTACTTTTCAATGGGGTTTATAAAAGTAAATATTTCCAGGCTTTTAGATTAACCTTGCTGCTGGGCTGATGTAAGTGGGCAGAAACACTTACATGTTTTCAGAATTGGTCTCAGAATTTGCAAGAGGCCGAGTTTACTTACAATTATTACTTTCAGAAGTTATTCACAGTGTTGATACTGATTTATAAAACATTATGAAGTTTAGTGACTGGGTACTTTAAATACAGTCTCTTGGGCATGCTAGTCACTCTTACAGCAGATAGAATCTGTTTGGAATTATTTTTAATGGTTGTTTGAATTTAAAAAGATGGTAAGGATTGATTCAAATTGAAGGTCATGAACTCCTTTACCCATTTTCCCTTATTGGCTCAAAAAGAGTCCTATTTCATGATCTTTTGGCCATGATGTAACTCATCTGTTTAGTTGAGAAGGTGCTGATATGAGTAATTAAGCTAAAATGGCATTGGGGAAGAACCTGTTAATATTTACTAACATATTGTTGACTGTCCATCCATCTGCCATTCTCTACCCTGTAAGTTTTGAACTTGCTGGTTGATTTCACCAGAATTTGGCACGGCAGTAGAGGTCTTTATTAGCATTATGATACTAAATGCTTTTGGATAACTGGCAGGTGGTGGAGGAAAGAGTTTTCCTGTTGGAAGGAAAGACAGCTGAGGCAACACAGGCATACAGGTCGGACTGCTTGCAGGTCAATCTGAACCAGCCATAGTGCATTGGCCCTTTGCTGAGCTGAATGGGCAGGTGATGTGGAAGAGTCTATGAAGCAATTGCAGGAAAGGGAGGCAGCACAGAGCATTGTGTCCTGGTGACTTAGGCAACGTGCGGGACATGGTTGAAGAAACTGGACATCATCAGTTCTGCTGCTCATAGACAAACTTTTATTTATTTATTTTTAATCTTGCAATACTTTTACCACTGAAGAGATCCTGGACCCCTTATATGACACTAAGTCCTTTTATAAGGTTTCCTTTGGTAATATCAAGGAAATAATATGGCTGTGGAGTCTATTACTTTTGATATTCCTTTAGGATGCCCTGCCCTGGGAGTTACTGTGAAACCCGGGGGTAAATCACTTCAGAAAAAAAGATCTGTGTGAGAGGTAATCTAAACATTTTTTTTTCTTGATATACTCAGGCTGTATCATGAACTCTCCTGCAGGATTACAGCACATTCTGACCCTATTGACCTAGTACCAACCCTTTTCTGTAAGCTGTGCACAGCAGAGAAGGAGGATAGATACTGCAAATGGCTTAGAGGCTTAGATGCAGAAGGCTCTGAGTATCAGCACCCCTTCAAAGGATCAAAGGGGGTCTGTGACTCTCTAGCCATGCTAATTAATGGAAGAAGTGGTATTTGGTCTTCATTATGGACTTTAAAAAAGAAAAAAAAAAGAGAAGTCAAGTGTTTTGTCCTGTGGTAAAGCACTGAACAAGGCTGGTGAAAGTAACAGAGCCGTCTCCATTAGGCTTTCAGCAGCGTTTCAAGAGTGTGGAGCCACTTATGAAGTCACGCTTAGGCAGCACTTTCTTAAAAGTTAAATGTCTGATAAATGCTGATGCTACTTGATCTGAATTCCTAATACACCTCTAGATAGAGTAAACCCTTGCAAAGGTCTCCAAAGCTCATGGCACGGAAGAACCCTTTTCGTAAAGGGTTCCCTGAGTTTCTCCTGTACCCTCTGCTTTGGACATGGGATCAAACCCAGTAGAGCTGATTCTGTCTTTCACCAGATCAGGCAACACTTCATGATGTGCCTTTCATTTAAATATCTGTGGGTTGCTACAGGGGTTAATAGGAGGTCAATGTCCAGGGCTCAGACCAACGGCACTAAGAGCAACTTGGGGACCAAAGTGTTGATGGGCAGAGGGAGCAATAAGGGTGTTTTAGGGACATTCATGCATTATATATTTTATTAGCTCTCAAAAAGAGGAACGTAGAGCTCTCTCCTGAATCCTAAGCAATTCCTTCTAATCTCCGACCCTTTTTTAACTCATTAAATACTGTTTAAATTTGAAAGAAAATTACTGGTTACAGGAAGTTTTATGTTTACTCCTAGGGATACGCTCCAATAATGAGTTCATATGCTTATTGCCCGTTTGTCTTTGCACCTGTCTACATATGTATAAATATACCTACCCATATGATATGCTTTAATATATGTTTCAGGGCTATAAAGCAGTAATTCAAGTTCTTATTTGTGTAACCAAGCTTTTACACTAGCAGTGGCAGTGTGCTTGAATGTGGAATCTGTGTAAATTTATGTTTATATATAACTAAGGCTGATCAGGTTTAAACTAAACAAAAAAAAAAAATCATGGCAAATGTACTTTCTGTGTAAATATCTGGTTTTACTTGAAAACTGAGATTTTTTTATTTTTGTTTGCTTTTGGGATTTTCCACAAAACTGCATTTTGCTAAGGGTGTTTGTGCGAGCATTGCTTGATGGGCTTATGCTTTGGTGTGAATATGTTCATTTTAAACTACGATAATGGTATAGACCAAAATTGCTAATGGTATGATTTTTAGTGTGGCTTCACTGTAGAACACAACAGCATGTATGATCATTGGGTATTCAAACAGTGAAATGTGTAAAGCTATTTTTCTGTAATTGGTCCCAGGGCAAGGGGTTGATCTCATGGATAAAAGCCTCCAGATACACTCTTGGTACAGTTTCTAATTAGGGAACCAGGAAAGAACTGAACTTTGGAAACTGTGATGAGTTCGTGCCTTTAAAAAACAAAAGAAATAATCACTTTGACCTTGAACTCCAAAAGGCCCTGAAATCAACTGATTTTACTCTTAAGCTCCTTAACAAGCATGGGGATTAGAGACGAGCTGTGTAGAACGGTTCGTATTAGATATAAACGATAATGGACAATAGAAATTCATCTATGAGCTCAGCACAGGCATCCTGTGCAAATTCCACTTCCCCAAGATAGAGTGATACCATGTTACAGTGTTATATATACCGCTAATAAAAATATGACCTCATCAGTTGGGAAGAGACAGAAGAAAACTCAATAGCAGTGGGGTGAATGCAACTTTCAGGGATGTCCAACCCTGTTCTAACCAAAGTCTGTTTAAATAGCCACAACCAGTTGTATCAGAAAAGGTAAAATATAATCATCATTCTACCTTGTGTGATGAATAAATCATCTGTTTATCTATTTATTTCAAGTATGATGAAATCACTCTCCCTGAGAAAGAAATAAAACTTATGAGAGGAATAAACTGATTGTAGACAGGCTGCACATTTCAGTGGCTTTCCATCTGTCCACAGCTAAACAAGGAAGGATACTGCTGTCACTTTAGAAAAACTTTCTTTGGTGATTTTATTTTAGCAGATTTTTTTCCCCTTTCTTTTTGTCTCTCTTCCCCCAAGAAAAGCTAAAAAACCCCGTGTCCCTCTGAAAAAAGAATAATCTCATCATGTCTTGAAATGGAAAAGTGCGTCACATTTTAAGGAGAAAGGGAAAGAACTGAAGAGAGGGGTTAATATGACTGAAATAATTGGTGGTTTGGGTTTGATAAATGTAACCCACTCAACAAACATTTCTGCCCCCCTGAGAATATACTGAATTCTTATGCAGGTCTTTAAAAGATTTTCCCTTCTGAAAATCATGCCTCGTGAAAAAAATCATTGTGTCTTTTCAAAGGCACCTCTTGTTAATCTTTTTGTTGATGTAGAGAGGTGAATGATGTGGTTAGACAGGCTACTACCTGCCATGAAAACTAGTGAGAAATGATGTTGCACAATCCTTTCCCTCCTCCGTTTTTCAAAAATTGTTATTTTATTTCACTTTTCCCCATTTCAGTCTGTGTGGCCTGGCAGACCTACTGGAACCAAGCCTAGAATAACATTGTCTCAGTTAGCTGATAGGTGTGAGGGCACCTGCAGGCAGATAAAAAGTTTTTGTGTCTGTATCAGAATTTGCTATGTAAAACTTGAAATTGTCATGATTTCAGGACAATCTCCAATTTCCCCTGAAAGACCTGGAAAGCAGGGAAGCAAAATTAAAAAGAAAATCAACTCTCTGCTTTTTCATTAGTTCTGGCAGCTTCCCCTAGAAACACACCCATGCTCAGCAGTATCATTCTTTATTTAGCTTTGAACAGACTGAAGGACCTCAGTGAATTCTTTCTCCCTCCTCCTTTTCAGATAATAGCAATGATACTGCCACATATTTTGCAAAGTGTTCTTTTCTGGAGCTGAGATTGAGTTACATCCAATGCGATAGACCCCACTGGCAAGCCGTGCATTCTTAGCGGAGACATTCCATTACTGTGCCAAGTTATTTTTAATTCTATCTGGATTTTTTTTTTTTAAACCAAACCAAAAAAACAACCAAGCGCAAAAAAGAAAACTATCGAGTTGCTCAATCAATGTTAGTTTATTATTGCTTACCCAAGTGTTTAATAAACCTATCCCAACCCTGGACATAGCTTTAAATACTTCATTGAGTGTAACAAAGCAGATTTTTCCTATCAGACCAAAGTGGCTCTATAAACTATAATTAAGCACTAATTATGAGCTCTACTGGTCAGATAACAGAAGGCAAGGTCCATTGTGTGACTGGCAGAACTGGCAATTAAAGGAGATTATTGTTGTCAGAAATGGAATAAAACAAACACAAAATTTGGGAGGAGAGGGAAGATTTGCAATTGACCTGGGTAAACTTTGCTTTGTTTATGGTTTTGGGAGATTATGACATCATGAACACAAAAAAACTTAAGATACAATGATATAGAACAGATGTAATAAGTAGTTCTGGAAAATTCACATACTGCAGGTCATAGAGTCAGGTTCTGTTTGGCTCCACTCTTATACATTGAAAGCAAATACCTCAGAGTCCAAAACAGAAGTCATACATTTAGAACAAAATATTGTCAAGGAAAATATTGTGTCAGCACTTTTTTACTCATTTTTATAAAGTATTCAAAGCCAGTGAGGGCTGTGTTGCTCATGGGCTTAAGAACTAGAAAATGGAATTGAAATAGAATGAAGACTAGATTGACTCCCCAGGAAAGGGGAAAAAAAACTTGTACAACAGGTGAAAAGGAAGTGTGGTTTTATAAATTCGTTCCAATTTAACGTGACTGACTTCTTTTCACTTATGCCATTTTTACACTGGCTTAACTTGATTGGCTCCAGTGGAGTTTTCAATTATGCCCGATACCACTGAAGTGTTATTAGCAGCCTGCTTGGAATTTCTCTTGAAAGTCTGAAACTATTTCTGCACTAACAATATACTCTTCTCCTTCTCCTTCTTTGAAATAAAATGTTCGTTGCAGAAAACCTTGATGTCCCATTGAAACAGAATGCTCAAACACCAAAATGATTTGACTTTTCACACACAGATTTTAAATTTCCATGGAAATTGGTATGCTAGTCACAGTTCATATATTCTTAGACCTGATATAGACATTCAAGGGAGCCAAAAGTCCCTTAAACACACAAGCACAATACAGCTTCCTGGAAAACTGTTTAGGCTTTTAGGTGATGGCTGGGAATGTGGCCAATATCAGAAGGTAAAGGGCAAAAGAAAGCCATGGAAATGAAAATGCCAATATTTCTTAGCAGTAAGCAGGTGCCTCTGCCCCTGACTCGTGATTGTGACTAAAACTCACATTACTGCACTCCTCTCTGATTATTATTTTTTTTAAAGCAATTTGCATCTTTTGAAGAAAAGGATTAATAAATTTCAAGTATTCCTGGTGCTTCTGTGCCAACTGGCTCTGGAGGGGGCCTGTAACCTTGCCCAACTGCACTATATATAATTATTAATTAGAAAGCAACCTGGGAAGCAATGATCCTCTCCCCCAGCATAAACCAGAGGAACTCTACTGAATTTGTGGTAGGAAAGAAAATTGGTTTTCCTAGGTCACACTTGGGAGCTAACTTTATTTTACTTTGACTAGTGGTTCACTATCCAGAGTGGAATTGTGGGAATTAATTGAAATAACTTGGGTGCTCATTTTATAAATCAGCTGGCAGAACTCCTACCATAATTAATGGGTCCGACTGGCAATCTTCCACAAATACACACCCATTTCCCAGTGATTTCCACCACACATACATGCATTTTGCAGGAGCTCAACTTGCAAAGGGACATATTTAAGAGTTTATAACTGTCCCAATGACAGCAAGTTCTAATTTAAAACTCCTGTGTAATACTTGTTAGGAAGTTTTAATATCAAAAGGGCAGCCAAGGTCTTCCATGAGAAATTTCTAGACAGTGAAAGAAACTAATCCTTTTTAGTGATGTTTGGCTTCTCCTCTGCAGTAGCTGATCTCTGATTTCATATTTTATATCCATGGTTTGTTAATGAAATTTTCTCCTTTAAAGAGTAACCAGGCGGATAGAAAAAATTAGCTGATACTTTGCAGTAAACGTTTGAAGTGCAATTCAAGTAGCAGCCTGAGGCTCACAGTATGTAAAACCAACTACCAAAGTTTTAGGAGGGGGGGGGAGGTTAATCTATTTTTCCTTCTCAGGGGACCTCTGCTGTATTAAATTCTTTGGTTGAAGAGAAGCAGCCAAGTTGGCATTAGAACTGACTTAGCAATTTGCATCTTTTGAAAAGGGATTAGCAAATTTAAAATGTTCCTGGTGCCCCTCTGCCAGTTGGCATTTACAGGATTCTGTAACCTCACCCATCTGCACCACTGCCTGCCATGGGTCTACCTGAAAGGTGTTATGGGGCTTGTTATGCCTACTTCAAAGCAAAAGAGAACAGGAAATTAGTCAGCAGGAGAATTTTAATGCCCACACGTAGTGGCATCACTGCTGTTTATGGTGTACACAGGGAAGACAGGTTTGTTCCAAACTCATCCCTGGATATGTTGTCGAGGCTTTTCTTAGCTGGCACTCAGGTTCATGAAGTTTTAATAGCACTTTGAAATGCCCTGATATACATGAGGCAACGTCCCGGGCCTCACAGCATGTCTAGAGTGGAAATGTGAGCTGCATCTCACTGGAGACTCACAGCCATAAATGTGGGTTTTACCTCTGAATTTTACCCTGATCTAAGTTCTTCTGGTTCAGCCATCAACAGTTTTGGGGGCTATGTCCATAGACCATGGAGAAAAGAAAGCCCTTTGACAGGACAATTAATCACATCTGTCTTAGGACACAGTTACCTCCACTTCTCCAGTGACAATGGAACCAAATCGACTGTTGTCACTGGAGAAATGCAGCTACTTGTAATTTATAGGGATGAATTGTCCATTCAAAGGACCAACTTTTGTTTATGGTTTACAGAAAGAGCCCAAACAACTTGCTTAGGCTGGATGGCTGTGTAGGTGGCCAAATTGAAGCCCACCAGAAATTGTCACTAGGCTACATCTTCAGATGGCTCAAACTTCATCCAAGGCCCTGAAAGTTATATATCTTTGACAATTTTCTTCTGAAGAGATCATCCTGTAAGAAACATTAGGCTACAGGCATGGATAGAATTTGGGTATTTGAATGTGGTTGAAAGTTTTCTTGGAGTATTTGGTAATGCCTATTTTCAGCAAAATATTCAGCATTTCTTCAGTTTGTCCCCTGGAACATTTTTTGGGGAGTCACATTACATTTTTGTATATGTTTTTATAACACTAAAGATACTCCCATGATGTCCAGTCTTCTGTTTTGTGAGACTTCCATTTCTCTTAGGTATATAAAAGGCTTAAAAGAGAAGGAAAAAGTCTTGTGTAAGATCCTCCAAATGATAGAAGAACATGCACCTTCTAAACTCTGTTGTGAAGGCAAATTAGCCTGAGCTTAGGAGTATCAACCAATAAAGCTGTCTTGCTGTTGAGGATACTCTATTCCTTATGTCTTAAAAATATGAGGGTACAGCACTGCGCTGTTGCAGTGATACAGGGGGAAGACAGCAGACCGTCAGACAGTCATGTCCAAAACTAGATTCAGGGCCTCCTACTGTGCCCAGAAGAATGGGAAATGTGCTACAGAACAAGTTCTTCTCAGGACCCCATTGAGAAATAGTGGTCCAACTTTGTGTATCAGGCGTGGAACTGGGAGCTTATGTTGTAAATGAAAATTTGATAGGTGTTTGCTTGCCTCCTCCCCGTGCACATTTTATATTTCCTATGTACACTGTCTGATATCACGTGCATATGAAGCTTCAGCTTTTTTTTTTTTTTTTTTAATAAAAGGCCACCTGTTTGCTTTACTTTTAATGCTTCTGCAAGATTTGAAGCCCTATAAAACTCTGTGAGTACTTCTGTTGGAATAAATAAGATGGGCCAAATCCAGCCCCGTACTGCTCACAACAGATTTCTTACATGAGCTGGGACTGTGTTAATGTGTGCACAGTAAATGAGAATTGGATGCAAAATAATTGTAGCTGATTTTTTTTTTTTTTACCCCCCAAGAGTAGAATGCTACCTGGCATCTGAAGGGAGCAGAGGTAAGAGAAGTGCCTTCTACAAGTTAGTCATGAAAGACTTCTTTGTATTCCTTTCAGAAGTAAAAAAATTGTGCCAAGAACTTCATTGAACCACTCATTTGGATAAAACCAGACACCCTGGTGCCAAGAGAATAGGAAACAATGGAAGGTCAACACATCTCAGTGCCACAGGAGGAGGGAGTGGCCAGAACTTCACAGCAATCAGACCATGTGTGTGTATATATATATATTTGTATATGTATATATATATATGCATATAGGCTACCTATATCAATCATTATATAAAATGTGCATATGACACATGTACACACATGCAAGGCTATCAACGTGCAGAGAAGGAAGCAGCAGCTTCCTTTCCGCTGCATACACGCCTACTCCTTCTGAACTGAGGAAGAAGAAAGGAAAGATTCAAATTAAACACCTCAAATTACTTGAAAGTACCCTGAATTATTAGGAAGGCAAAGCAAAGACCCAGCAGGGAGTGGGAAATGTAATAATGACAAGTTTTGTGCCTAAAGGGAAGGCAGGAATGAAATCGGAAAGATCCAATGAGACCAGGTGAGTAAAGAGTCAGCCAAGCAAGGGAGAGTGAGATACCTGGAGGCAATGCAATATGCTGGCAAGGAGCCACACAGAATGGTAGGGGTTGGAAGGGATTTCTGGAGATCATCTAGTCCAACGCTCCTGCCAAAGCAGGTTCACCTAGAGCAAGTTGCACAGGGTTGCATCCAGACAGGTTTTGAATATCTCCAGAGAAGGAGACTCCACTCTCTGGGCAGCCTGTTCCAGTGCTCTGTCATCCTTAGAGTAAAGAAGTTTTTCCTCATGTTTAAGTGGAATCTTCCGTGTTCCAGCTTGTGCCCGCTGCCCCTTGTCCTATTGCTGGCCACCACTGGAAAGAGTCTGGCCCCATCCTCTTGACACCCACCCTTTAGACATTTATAAACATTAATAAGGTCCCCTCTCAGAGGAGGTATGTGTGTATGTGTGAGAGAGAGCAAAGAGGAGGGAAGAAAAGAGAGACAACACACTTCAGTGGGCACTGGAGAGGTCCTCTGACAGCATCAGCCCATCTCCTTGGTGGTGACTGTGGATGTAGGAGGAAGCTGCACAGAGCCCCAAGAAGGTAGGAACCCATGCTTCCATGTTTGTCCCTCTACTGTGTCCTCACCCCTGGATACCTGGGTGGGAGCAGATGGCAGGATATAGGCACTGTAATGCTGAAAATGTCAAAAACCTGTGATTTTAGGGAAGCTGGAGTGAGCTTGGCTGGGGTGGCTGGGGAGCAGGCACTGATGCCAACTGTGGCAATGTCTTTTCCATTAGCCCGTGAAAGACAACTTCAAAAACAAGGTTTATATTTGCCATTGGCTGTTTAATAGGGGATTAGTTAACGGGAATAAACTGGCAGTAGGTTAGATGGATGTGACTACAGGGACAAAGGCTTAACATGATGTGCTTGAAAATGACATTTGCCTGTTGCCAAGCAGATGTGGCCTGCTCGTACCTGTTGCTTTGCTACAAGGGTGGTGGACTATGTGAGGAGTGTGGATGGAGGTGTACCTCAGTGAGCCCAGGGCTGGTCAGATTTCCACCACAGCCACTGAACTACTGGCTGGGAAGATGAGGTTTTTTTTGACGAGTACTATTAGCAGAAGACTAAGCATTTCTAGGTTTCCAGAAGTGCATACACAAATCCTAAAGTCTCCTAACCTTTCTTCGCAGCATGCATGGAGTCATAGACTCTTGAGCTATAAAAACTGTTCCCACCTTGACACTGTTAGGTTATTCCTTGCTCTCCAGTGATGTTTTCCTCACTCCTCCAGCATCAGCTTTCAAGAACCTCAACTTTACAAGATGTTTCTGTGGCTGTTGTTCCACATGCTAGTCTGTCCCTGATGAGTTAGGTGATGCACAAAGTGAATGAGAGACCAAAGCTCTGGCTTGTGAGAAAGTGATGTGCCTCACTTTTTGCCAAGTGTTTTTT